>NC_061107.1:115152245-115172245 GCF_015104395.2 Macrobrachium nipponense
CGGTAGGCCCGGCCCACCCATCCCGGGGAACCCAGTGGCGGACCCCCTGCCCGCACCCATCCCGGGACCAGTGGCAAAGGCCCGGCCCGCCCATCCCGGGACCAGAGTGGCGGACCCCTGCCCGGCCCATCCCGGGACCAGTGGCGAGCCTCGCCCCCGCCAAAGTCCCTTGACAGTGGTAATAGCTATTTCGTTCCTTTTTTAGAATCAGAATATGCCCCTACATCCTCTCAATTATTCTGGGGATTCTCTGAGTCTTGTTCTTCTTTTCCTTGCACCTCCACGAATCCTACTGAATCATCTCGTTTCTTCTTCTGGCACCTCCACCCATCCATATTCGAATCCTCTTAATTTTTCTTGTTGGGCGGGCTTCTAGTTCAATTTCCTTGCAAGGATTAACAAAAACAAAAACCTTATTACCAAAATAAAGCATTAAACTTTTTCCATTTCAACTAAATATCCTCCTCAAAATTTCCACATCTCATCCTTAATGTTTTCAGTTGGCACCTAGTCCCTCCACCATTCGTCTTTACTTTACTTCTCCTGGAGGCCTTCTTCAAATTCGGAGACCATTTTCGTTCTAGATCTTCGCAGCCATCCAACCATCATAATCCGATATTGTACGTTCTGTTTCGCTTTTGGACACCGGTCTTCTATTCTCCAGCGACTCCAGGCGGATCATTTCCTTTCCTTCCTCTAGAAGGCCATGCCAGCTCGTTCCTCCTTGAGTTTCGCTGTCTCAACTTCACACTGGAGTCCACACTTTTCCTTTCCAAGAGGTCCTCCAAGTCCTTCTGCAGGCGCTCCGAACCTCAGCTCCCAACGCTTTCCTGTCGGATTACCACCCCTTTTCGCTTGAGTCTTTTGGTTTCCTGGACTGAACCTCTGCTATCCGCGCCGCTTCTGCCATTATTTAGCTGCATGTCTTTCTCCCTCTGTCATAGGAGTTTCGCGAGCCCCTCAAGCAGGCAGTTTGGCCGTCTGGCGACTGCCCAGACAGTTTCCCTTATCCTCTCACAAATGGCATCGTTCCTCTGACCAATTCCTTCACGTTGTTATTCAGATGGCTGGTATTCCTTCGGGCCATCTTGACGATCTTAGTCCTTTTCCAAGCCTGCCAGTTTCCTCCCTTTTCTCTTTATCGTTCCAGATTCGTAGCGAGTGGGCCCTCTCTTCCAACGCCTGCTGTTTGCAACACCATCCTGAGTGATCTGGATTTCACCGAACGCGTTTCCCTTCCCGCCCAACCCCTTCTACGTCTCATTCTTGGTAGTCGAGCCTCTGTTGTAGCTGAAGAATTTATTGTTCCTGTCCCAAGTGCATACGATTGCTCTCTCTGGTAACTGGGATGGCGTCTCGCAAAGGCCGCAATTCTCTCGTTCAGTTTCCTTTTCCTTAGGGCTGTTCAAGATCATCGATTGCAATCAGTCAGGAGGGTAGTAAACTCCGTCGCCAGAGAATAGGACAAGCCACCACCACCAAACAAGATCACTATTTCTTTCCGGATTTCCAACAACATCCTGGGACAAAACGTTCCTAATAACAGCTGTCTACCAAGCGGCCGAGGTAAGGACCACGTTTTCTTCAAACTGAATCCATATCTTGAAGTATCCAGTTTTCATATATACTCTCCTCTCCTCCTCTCGATTCGATTTTTCGTTGATTTTCTATATTCCACAGAGAAGAATTTTGGTTTATCGAAAATATAGCAGGAAAGATTCCTGAATTTTTAATTATGTCTTGGTCCTCTTGGTGTTATAAAATTGCTGAAATCCTCTCTCTCTCCTCTCTCTTCGCTCCTTCTCTCTCTCTTCTTTCTCTCATCCTCTCTCTCTCTCTCTCTCTCTCGTCTCTCTCTCATCTTTCTTTTTTTTCTTTTGTTTTTTTTTCCTTTCTTTCTTTCTTTTTTCTTTCCCCGAAGGTTCGTAATTCTTCATTTGGTTATTCCATTTGAGGTTTAGTTTAAGGCTTTGCATTCAATAAGTTTGAGAGAGAGAGAGAGAGAGAGAGAGGAGAGAGAGCAGAGATCGTAATTTTTTGCGTAGAAAAACAGGAAAAATAGAGGAAAACTAATGTGTGGTACTACCATGCTTTAAGTTGGGGTATTTAAATGCTTCAATTGAGGTTTATATTAATATTATTCATTCTCTTCTCGCTCTATCTCTCTCTCTCTCCTCGTCCTCATCTCTCTCACTCCTCTCTAATATATATATATATTAATAATATATATATATATATATATATATATATATTATATATATAGATTATATATATATATAATCATAGTCACCTTTTAGACATGCTGTTCCTACGCACGAGGAAACGCAAAGGGACACGAATGAATCAAAAAGTATACTGAAGCAGGAATCCGCCACACCTTGAAAGGGGGAACTATTAAGACCGGACCTCATGGCCAATAATGACAAGCCCCTACGGCAAGCTTACCGCGCGTGAGCAACGTGTCGTTTTGTGAGCGTAATAAAATACGTGATGGTTGCAAACAGTACCTAAAAGAAAGAGAGAGAGAGAGAACGTGAGAGAGAGAGGAGAATGAGAGAGAGAGGAGAAAATGGACTAACGGTTTGTTTAATGATGATGTTTTTTAGGGATCACAAACCGTGACCAGGTAGTTTGTTTTTCTTCTTCATCTATTTCGAAATAGCGTATTCAGGAACTTGACCTTTTTCTTCTTTAGGGAAATAGTGATGGCCACAGCTGTGAGTAAGAATAGACCAACCGTGAAATGACTGGTTAACAGTGTGTATTTTATAATCTCATTTACATTTTATGGTAGTATTTCAGGTTTATTATTTAATTATTTGGTCCATTTGATTTTTCTTTTCTTTTCCAATTACTACGTCTCTTCTGGTCTGTTTATCTGTTTACCTTCTGTTACTACTTTCTAATGGAACAACCCATGATATTCTTTGGAAAGCTTGACAATTTTCAAGTCAAGTGGGCCCCCTTTGGTGGGCTTGTTATTCATATGAATTAAAACGGTTTTTGATAGAACCCCCTTTCCTTTCTACCTTTTTCTTATTTTTCCGGCCCATGGGCCAAGAAACAGGAAAACCTATGGTTTGCCCCACCCGGTCCCAACTGCCCCTAACAATTCTCAACGTCCGTCAACAATCATTATTGCCAATGCGTAACTTGATAATCATTGGGTAATAATAAATTCACCTGACATAGAACCCGTTGCGTAACGCTGGCCACTGTTTTTTCTTAAGGATTATGTAGAACCAAACCGTATGGTTTGATACCATTAAAGAAGTTTTCTGTTTGACCTGATTTCGTAAGCTAGTTTAGCGTTCCGTTCTATTTTAACCTTTTTAACCTTTCTAAGGGGACCGTTGTAGTCTCCCAAAGTTAGTATTATTATTATTCTAAAGATGAACCTCATTCATATAAGCAATAAGCCCCCCACCCCCCACCCCCAACAGGTCCAGTGACATGGAATTACAAGCTTCAAAGAAAATTAGTATTCCTGGCCGGTTTATTGGAAAGAAATAATAACCGGAAGGTAATGGGGATATACAGAATGAAGAGATCACCAAACCCAACACCACACACACACACACACACACAGAGAGTTTCATTAGCGACTTGTTGGTTTGTGATAGCTTAATTTTTCAGAAATCATTTTCACAAAGCAATTTATAATGTGTTACCAAAAGGCCCCCTACTCAAATGATTCCTTCAATGAATTCTTTAGTTCAATTGAACGTTCTTTGCAACAAGTTATGCACGCACCTAATACAGTCCTGAGTCCGTAATCTTTTTTTGTCTGCTCGCTCTTCTCTCTCTTCTCTCCGTCTCTCCTCTCTCTCTCTCTCTCTCTCTCTCTCTGTTATTTCCTTCTTTCTTTCTCTTCTCTCTCTCGTCCTCCTTCTCTCTCCTCGTCCTCATCTCCTCTCTCTCTCATCTTGCCCTTAAGGTTCTGGAGTTCTTCATTTGTTCCCCTTCATTTAGGTTTAAGGCTTTTGCAAATTCGATAAAAGTTGAGAGAGAGAGAGATGAGAGAGGAGAAGAGAAGGTTAGGATGAGAGAGAGAGTCCCCAAACCCAAAAAAAGGAGAAGAGAGAGAGAGAGGTGTAATATTGTGTAGAAAAAACGGTGGGTATTGCTATATTACATATGGACAGTGCATGTGAAAATTACTCCGTTTTGGCAATAGGAAAGCTAATGTGTTGAGTACCATTCTTCGTGCATAAATGCTTCTAATTGAGGTTTTTATTAATGATTAACTCATGTCCATCTAGGGTTTATATTATTATATATAAATATATATAGATATAATAATATATCTATATTATTATAGATAGATCGATCGAATCTATCTATCTATCTATTCTATCTAGCTTATATCTATCTATCTATCTATGCCCCTTATCTATCTATCCTATCTTATCTATATATATATATCCTTATATATACTATAATAATAATATATATAGATATAATATATATATGTGTATTGTATACTATAATAGTATATATATACTAATATCTATATTATACAAATAAATATATATATTATTATTATATATTATATATATCTAATGTCTTATCGCTTGGCGATAAGACTTTTTGGTGTTCTCCTTACGACTGTCATTCGTAAGTAATTTTTGGTTCCCTCCTCATCTCGCCCTTGGATATCTTAGTAGGAGAGGTTCTTTCTTGACTAGAGGGAGGATGAAATTCAACCAGGGCAAGTTTGACCAAGATAACAACTTTATTCTGGTAACTCCATACTACGGAGATTGCAGCTCGGTCGGATGACCGATATGTTTGATCGTTGGCGTGGAACTGCCATTCCTAAAGCATCGCGTCCGATATGCGGAACATTGAGCTATCTCAGCAATTTTCATATAAAAAATCACATACGTAGGCTGCCGGCTCGGAAGTTACAAGTTTACCGGCGTAGGTTAACAGGTCAACCGCTTCCCACGGAAAGTTTGTTGTGGCCAAAGTTATCATTAAACATAAAAATGTTGACCAAAGCTTAGAAGCTAGATCAGGCTACTGCAGACCAGCGCATAAGCCGTAATTAATCTAGGTCTTGCTTTGGTCACGTAGAACCCTCCATAATGCCATGGAACACCCAGGTCCACTGGTTTATATTTCAAAGATCTTTGTAAATTATTAATATTGAATATTCACTTTCTTACATTAGGCTCCGGACTGACTACCTATTCAAGTCCTTGAATAACAAAAAAAATTTACTTTAAACATTGTTCATAGGAGGCGTAGCTCGTAACCATACGTATAAGTTAGTAACATAATAATAGATGATTAAATGTATTAAAAAGGTTTCTGTTACATAACCCTTGTTGACATAATTCATAAACAAAGATAAATGCCATGGAAAATATAGATCCCATGTTTTGGTAAATAATAATGATTATGTACCCAAAAATAATAAAATGGTAACCAAAAATCAAAACATGTATACATGATTAATATGATAACAGGTAACGCCTGATTATGAATAATGGGTTACTAAATAATGATTATAGGCATGATCATGGATAATTTGTTAAAGAGTACCTTAGACATCTTTTGTAATAGACTAAATATAATTGTATACGAATGGTATAATGAGTTATAACTATGGAAATCTGCAGAAAAGCAATATATATAGGGCTGATATTTTATTATGGTGCCCGAAAAATACCTTTAGGAATATATTAATGTATAATATTTGGGCTATAAACTGCTTTATTAGGCGCCCCTGGAGATACTTTAACTGTTCAATTGCAAAAGGCTTGAGTCCATTCTTGTCCATTACATTTTTGGCCAGCATACGGGACGCCGCTTTTCACCACAACAAACACAAGTTCCAGACAATTTCCCTAGGCACGAAACTGAAGTGGCCAGGTTTCAGGCGGGCCCTAAACGCAAACGACTTTGAGTTTAACGGGTACGTCATCCCAGAATCGGGCCAGTACCGTCCCTTGGTAGATCCTTCTGTTTACGCCATCAGCCTACGCCCAAGCAAAGATGTTGACCGGCGATAACCAATATGGCCGTCACCCGCTGAACACGGATAGCAGAATGTAGTAGCGAAGATTTTCTCCACCTGCCATAAGTCGATGACGCGTGGGTCATCTCAGCCAGTTGCGTCAAACGATGAGCTACTCCCGCGCGTTGTATGGGAGGGAAGGTAGTGATGGGATGATTGTGGTAGCCCACGTGTCAGTTCGCGAAATACGCCTTCTCACGTATTATCGTGTTTGGGACCCCTCTGACGGTATTAGTTGTTTTGTAGATGTTCCCCAGTACAACCATCGGCTGCTACGAAGATAGGGGCATGGGCGGTGGTATTGTTCCGGGAACACACGACGTCGAATCCGGCCTTATAATAACGGATCTTTTTTTGGTTTTTTTGTTGTTTTTTTTCTATTTTTGATTTTTTTTTTTTTCAGGAACCATTATTCATCCTGTAATTTTTGAATTTATTAACCGTAAAAGGGATTAAAGTTTCCCCACAGCAACCTTCGCTTGTATGAGAGAGAAGAGCCGTTTAGCACTATGTCTAAACTCACATGAATCCGTTTGATATAAGGATAGAAATTCAAAAGAGTCAGCTGTACAAAAAAGTTTTGATTTATTCATGGCTTCTGAACAGTTGAGTGAGTTTAATTCTAAGTCTTTAAATGAACTGTAAATGATTTCTTATTCAGACAAGAAATCAGTACATGCCCCGTTAAATTGGACATTACTGGATTTGAGTTATTCGTTTTTCCCCATAAAAAAGGTAGGAAAACGGTTGCTATTTTGGTATGATTGGCCAAGCATCGGAAGGAAAATCAACAAAAGGAATTGTTGATCATAATTCTATAATTTTCTACGCTGACTGATATTAGGCTATAATAGAACTTTCTACTTTATGGGCATCCAAATAAAGGAATACTACCCTAAGCTTCTCCGTCCGTGTTTTCCAAAAGTTAACGTCAGATCTTTAATAGGCATGAGGTTGAGGAGAATAACGAGCAGCCCTTTGTTTGCTAACGTAATTGCTTCTAACGATAATCTTTTGGACTTTTCAATAAAATGTGATTATTTTCACTACGGATAATTGATCGATTTTCGAACTATAGTAAGCTAAAGTAGCCAGCAAATGTTGAACTTTCCATGACCTGATCGATTATTATTTGGAATGTTCATTAACCGATATTCCATTATTTGATTGATCGAACGAATAACTGGCTGCGAAGTTCTGATAAGGCCAGTTTTCCGTTTTGTGTTGCAAAAACTCAATTCTTGTTTTATTTTGATTATTTATTTTCTTGAGGCGATTTGAGATTTCCTAAAGCCATAAGATTCGCAAAACTGATCCTAAACGATGTTTGAGTCGAGCTAGAATAAGCGGGTTGGGGCGGGCGTTCAAAGAGTGATTGTGCCTGCCACAGACCACATCAGACATGGTCACGAGCGAATTCCGTTCTTGCCTCGGACGGTTTTATTTTTGTATGTCATAAGACAACATTTGCCGCGACGCATTAGTGTTTGGAACTAGTGAAATCTCTGAGTTAGCCATGAAATTCAATTCATGGCAATTTTTTTTTTTTTTCCCTTAAGGGCAAATAACCAACCTCAATCAAGGTCATTTCTTTAAGTTCAAGGATGTTTCATCTTTCAGGTAAGAAAATAGCCATGCATATCTACGCTCGATAAACAACATTTACTTGACGACGATGAATACATCATCGATTCTCTCGATAATCGAGCCATGATTGAAATTCTATGTCTTTCGTTCACCTAGCCTCCATTTCCATACAAACAAAGATGTCTGCAATACACAATATCACTACCTAACAATAACAGATTCATTTTTGAAACCTGCAATTGAGTAAAAACAGATGTAATAACTCCGCGTAAAAGAATAGGTTTACAGAACAATATGATTAATAGATATATATATAATATTAAAATTATTATACAAGTTTCATTAAATACAACCATATTTTTTTTCCCTCCACTCCATCCTACCTTTCTTTAGATTCTTGATAGGTGGGCCCAATGGGAACTATTCTCACATCCAGTGGGTTTGGATACACTTTTGAACCTAAACTTCTATTGGCCGTTAAAAATTTTCTAAAATCAAGTTAAACGGGCCTTCAAACTTAGGTGTTCAGTTTATAGTTTTAAACCTTACGTTACGTAATACTTGTATGTATAACCCTGATCGCCCACGGCATATGTTCTAGTTGGCTTAGCTATTTTATCATGATTTTTTTCATTATTTGACCTGTGCTTATTCCTAAATTCTTACGAATTATATTATATCGACTTATGATTGCATCCATAAACATCCTTTAGATGATTTGATAAATTAGTTGGTCGGCTTGTTAAGATGTGGAAAGGCGTTTTCGGCCGGGATACCGTACAGTGGGCCTCGTGCGGTGTCATTTTGAATAGCACACCATGATACGGAGTGATTAAGTGTTTGCTTAGTACCGGCAGGTATGGCAATGTCCCAGTTGGGGGTCTGCCCCCCCTAAGGTTGACCCTTAAAATGTTTAAAAACCTTACGATTTGCCCTTTCCACTAGCCCACTAGACCTCTGGGTGATAGATCATTGGTATTGATTTTCCTTTATACGAAAGGAATTCGCACAAGGAATTTACAAGGAAATGAATTATTGAAAACTCCCCGCCCGAGTCTGAGATAAATGATGGTGGAATGGAATTCACCATGTTTACCAAATGTAGCACTCGTAAAACTTCCTAGCGCACATCGCACCAGCGGTTTTTTGTTTTTAAAGCGCTAAAGTTAAGTTTTTCTGGTTGATATCGAGTCAAAAGCCGTCTCGATAAATTACGAGGAGGTGGGCTTATTTCCTTTCCTTGTCTGAACTCAGTAAAATCCTGTTTAATTAAATCTAAAATGGTACTCTTTCAAAGGGTTGATTTTGGCACGGGGTAAGCCCCTAGGCTGACAGGTGTCTTCGTGTGCCCTTTGTATTTCTTTCTTGACAAGATGCGACAATTTTGCTAATGTGATTTTTTATTTTAATCTGTAAGCATCGTATGCCAATAAA
Source organism: Macrobrachium nipponense (assembly GCF_015104395.2). Classification (NCBI taxonomy): domain Eukaryota; kingdom Metazoa; phylum Arthropoda; class Malacostraca; order Decapoda; family Palaemonidae; genus Macrobrachium; species Macrobrachium nipponense. Next base: position 115,161,292 of record NC_061107.1, read on the forward strand.
ATAAGGATTTGGCTTTTCTGTGACATCAAGGTATAACCCTGGGTGTCCGTGCAGTGGATTTTCCAATGGCAACCACTTTTAAAGACAGTGGGTATGAGTGAGATAAGGCAAGGCCACCCAAAAAAAAAGAAAAACCCCCACCTGGTTGTTATTCATCTTGCGTGGTTGTTGAGGGTTTTTCCCTCGGTTCAACGGATCTTACAACAGGATATTGTTCCTGTAGGATATCAATTCTGCCTGCTTATATCTTTAGGTATTCTTCTTTTCCTTTCGGATTTCCGTTTAGAACGCAATGATGATTTTTCTTTCACTATTTGCGGATCTTTTCTTTGTTCCATCTGTTTAATAGTTTGAAGCACTCCTAGCCCAGATCTTCTCTCCTGTTCAGATATAGTTTTAAACAATGGGCGTGGAGGTTGAGATAATCGATTGAATTCAGCTAATGGCCTCGTAAGCAATAAAGATGAAGAGGGGTTGGCGTGATAATGCGTCAGCAATGATATTTTGCTTTCCCAGGTAAATACCCGATTCCTCGCGACCAAAGTCCTGGAATGATCATGTGCCCCAACCGAGTTGCGCTTTGGGGCTGTGACTAAAGCCTTTCAAAGCAAGTCGGTTAGGGGCTTATGATCAGTGAGAACCTTGACGGGGTAACCAGTAATATTATGAATTTAAAATGCACGAGTGAAATTAACAATAGCTAGCCCTTCCTTTGTTCTATTACTGCAATATTTACCTTTCGGAAGGTCTCAGTTTACGTGAATAAAAAGCTATAGGGAAAAACTGTTTAAGCATATTGTTTTTGAAGCAATACCCCACCTAACTCCTAGGTCTTGAGGCGTCTGTTTGCATATTGAAAAAAAATTCCTTACCGAAGTTCACAGGAAATTTCAAGAAAATAGGAGGAACTACACAGTTCATCTTTCAAATGTTTAATCGAACGCCTGTTGTTGATGAATTTCAGAACCATACCGAAATCTACGCCCTTTTTTTATAAGATCGGTTGGTTAGGGGAGCGGCTATGATTGGAGTAATTGCGGAATGAAGCGGCGATACGTATCCGCTGCACCCCTAAAAATTGCTGTATTCCCTTTGACTGTTAGTTAAGGTATCGGAAAGTTACGTGGATAGCCGGAACACCTTATCGTGGACGACTTTAAGACCTTTCACGTAGAGAAAACCGTGAAAACCTAGATAGACTAGTTTTTCTTTGTTTTAACAAAAAAATTCACACTTACTTGATCTTTACCCTATTTTAAATTATGCTGCCTTAACCCTTTGGTTAACACTCAACCTCCAATTACGTAAATGCTCTTCTAATGTTGGTGGGAAAAGGAAAAATTTACTAAGTCATCCATGTAGGCATGTAGGATATCTCCCAACCAAGTCTCCAAACAACGACGTTTATTTTCATAAACGAGACAAAAGTTATTAGGAGCACAACGTAAACCAAAAAGGCATACGCAAAAATTCATAATGTCCCCTGGCTAGTGCTGAAGGCAGTGTATGGGATACTCTCTTGTTTCCATCGGAATCATGATCAAATCCTTTTAGTAAAGTCTAGGCTTGTGAAATATTTATTCTTGGCCTAGTAAAGATAGGATATCATAGGTATAACATGGTAACTTGGGAATCTGTCAGGGATTGTTTCTTTCATTTAAACGTAAAACGACAGAAAAATCTACGCATATCCGCCAGGGTTCGATCTTTTTTGCGGTACTAAACTATTAACGGAAAAATTATAAGGGCTGTTTGATTTCCTAATGACTCTTTCCCGCTTAACATTTTACCTACTTCCTCTGTTATCTCATGTCTGAAAATTTCATAGGAAGTCGGTACGAAGGTACATAGATTACTTTCTGTTTTGGGTCCTTGAGGCCTGATTTGAATATAAATTTGTGGGGGGATCGATGACATCCTGTTTTTCCTAAGGTTACCATCCGTAGTTGGAAACAAAAAACATCATGGAGTTTATTTAACCGTTAATTCAGAAAATTCAAAAATTTCTGCTGAAATTTGATTTCTTCTGAAATGTCCATTATTGATTTTGGTTCTTTATTTTAGATTGCAAAAGGGTTTCATCCGCGACTGGTTGAGCGTGATTTATCTCAGCGTACCCCCGGTAAGAATGCGATGTTTATAAACAACGGCCATCCAGAAGATATGTTGATTTTTGTGGATTAACTAAAGTGGTTATTCAAATGGATTACCAGGACTTCGATGTTACATTGTTGTTGTGAGCCGACTGTATAAACGGCTTGGTGTACGGATAAATCCGTGTGTTTTTCAGAGTTTAGGAAGGATTAATGTTTTCAGATCCTGGCAACAGGTTCTCTTTACACGCACTAATAATATTTGAAGTTACTTGTTTAGGCTCGAGAGTTTGCGTGCAAGCTGATATTACGGGTTGAGCGCAGAGTTCTGTTGGGTTTGCCTGTATTAATTTCTTGGTTCATGAGACCAGGTGATTGGTTCCCCGTAATGGTAAGTGACAACTCCTTGTTTTCATGTCTGTCTCTTTATTATCTAAAACTGATTTTAGGGTATTAGAAGACCTATAGAAATTTCCCGTTTGTATACACGCCCGTGTTTTTGCCCAGGTGCTAAGAATAATAATTTTTGAGTGGCCCATAGACGGGTATACCGATAATTACTGCGGGATACATATTAATGTTTTTGTACAACTGACAAACGGTATTCACAGCAAACGTGCGCTTACCGACCTTGTACTGTACATGAGTTTACGCCCACAACATTTAATTCCATTATTTTTCCAATGCCTGAGAGACCTTATTCGCCGGACTTTTCTATAGGGAAATTTGAAAAGAAAAGGAGTAAATGATGAGTCCTTAATCCATTATATTACGTGGACTACCAGAATCAAAGCAAACAAGTGGAATGAATTATGGTCCAAATTTACTGCATGTAAGGTTGGTAGGCAAACTCGTTTTGACTAATAATTGCATGAACTTTGTTGCAAATCTACGGGAACCTGCCACCAAAGATTTTTTTGATTCGGCCGTGTGTTTTCATAGGAAAAAATCAAATTTGTCTTCACCAATGATCTGATAAACGATTAACTAAAATGATTATTTGATACAACAAAAGATGTTGATATTGATGACCAACATCGCCCTCTCCCTCTCCCCCCTTGGGAGTGAACTACTGTTGGTATTTGTTTGTTTATCCACACCCTGAAAATCAAAATTCGCTGCTTGGGGGGTGGGTGGGGGGGTATTGCCCTTGCGAGTTCTGGCCTAGACGGCCCAGGAAACAGAGGTACCTGAAGCACCGATTTTTTTGTTTCTTTCTGCTTGTTGGGGCAGAATTTCCGTTGGTTGTTTCTTCTTATAGTACTGAGGGACCCTTTCTTTTTATTTGCACTAGCAACTGGTTGCGTGGTTTGTAGCATTTTGCTTGTTTGATTCCTCGCAGTAGCAACGGTTATATGAATGAGTTTGGAACTATTGTGTATTGAACAAAAACGCGTCCGACAGTCTGAAATCATGTGACCTGGTCGTTTACAGTTATAACAAACCATCCCTGCAACTTGATTATTATTATGTACCACATTTACTTGTTGTGGCTTGTTCTCATTTTTTGCAAAAAACTTGAATGAGCGAAGGATCTAGGTCGGTAACATTTAGACATGTGTTTTTTGATTTGTTTATACACATCTAATTCCGTACTGTCGGGCTGCAATTTTTTATCAAAACACCGTACTAACGCTTCAGGCAACATTGCAGTGATAGACGTAAGGTAGATCAACGGATAAAATCTTTCACTTTGATTTTAGCACCCGCCCAACCACCCGGAGTTACTTAAACTATCCTGATATTCATTTAGCCGGTCGGCAATTAGGCGCCGCCCGCTCGACAACATTGAGCTGAGTCATGGAGGGCCTGGTTAAGGATATTCTCAATGCCAACACTACATCTAAAGCCTCTTCACCCCCATACACTGCACGTAATCTAATTTTGAACTCGTCCCATGTAAGCGCTTCTTGGAAGAAAAAAAAAAAAAAAAAAAAACCCCCCTTAGATACGCACTTGCGTCTTCCTTTCGCAAAGTCAATGAAGCTCTTGGCCTCCTGTAATTGTACTGCTGGGTCTGTGATGCTTTTTGCATTTAAATGAGCGTCTACAGATGAGGATCCATGCCTCAACATTTTGAGGCAGGAACCCATTGACCCGACCTTGAAAAGGGACAATCGCTGACCTCGCGCTAACGAGAGTCACCACGTTGGGGGTTGCCAGCCGGAGTATTGCCATTTCGGCTTTCCCACTTTTTTTCTTATCACTTCTATTCCTTGCAATCCTATCAAAAAAAAAAAATATCTATAAGAGTACACTCAGACCACTACGTAAAATAAACGCATAAGCAATGTACTGTATAAGTGTGTTATAATAATAAGGAAAATCCCCAAAGATATACAAAAATACAGATAAATGTGATAAAATATTATACGGAGAATTCCTGCAAGACGGTTAATGACAACGAGAAAAAGAAAAAAAAATTAATCTGCGGGCGGAGAACCTCGTAGTTGAAGATTGGTTCTGTAATGAAGGAAGATTATATGGCGAACAACTCACCCCCAGAATACTGGACGATCGACTCTTGATGACAACACTTCACTGAGGAAAAGACCTGAATAGATAAAAATGGTACTTAGCTCCAGATTATATTGCGAAGGATGTTGACATGGGATGACGTCTCAGTTCCTGTCTACGTCTCGCGTCGGAAGACGTGATGACGTCACGGCCTTCTCTCGGTGCACGATGCGCGGGGAAGTCCAAGATTGATGACGTCACAGCCTCCGGTCCTTGCTCGTGACCGGGTGATGTTTCCCTGTGTTTGTTTTCCTTCCTTTCCGTTGATGTTCGATGCTGCCCTCGTCCGGTGTAGATTCTCCGAAGATAAGTGACAACAGTTGCTCCCAACCGTCAGTGTTAAAATGCTTGTATTCCTCTCGATGAAGGACATAGTTGCGGCTTCATAAACTGTTGCGTTGATTGAAGATCTCCCGTTTCCTCTGTTTAGTTTTGATGTTGAAGGTGGAAGTTAGTTCTTGTAGACCTTCGGTCGGCTGATAATGGGTCTTGTTAATTATGTTCTTCGTTTATACGCTGCCACCACTTCTAATGTTTCGTATCGCTGGCGATAGACTTTTTCTGTGTTCTCCTTACGACTGTCATTCGTAAAGTAATTTTTGGTTCCTCTCATCTCCCTTGGATAATCTTAGTAGAGAGGTTCTTTCTTGACTAGAGGAGATGATTCAAACAAACAGGCAAGTTGACAAGATAACAACTTTATTCTGTAATTCCATACTAGGAGATGCAGCTCGGTCGGATGACCGATATGTTTGATCGTTGGCGTGGAACTGCCATTCTAAAGCATCGCGTCGATAGCGGAACATTAGCTATCTCAGCAATTCATATAAAAATACATACGTAGTCTGCCGGCTCGGAAGTTACAAGTTTCCGGCGTAGGTTAACAGGTCAACCGCTTCCCATGGAAGTTGTTGTGCAAAGTTATCATAAACATAAAAATGGTGACAAAGCTTAGAGCTAGATCAGGCTACTGCAGACAGCGCATAGCGTAATCTAGGTCTGCTTTGGTCACGTAGAACCCTCCTAATGCCATGACCCCAGGTCACTGGTTTATATTTACAGATCTTGTAAAATTTAATATATATGTAATTCTTACATTTTATAATATATATATATAGATATATATATATTATATATATATATATAATAATATATATATATATATTATAATATATATATATATATATTAATATATGTATATATATACAAATATATATGTATATATATATATATAATATATATATATATATATATATATATATATATATACATATAATATATACCATGGATGAATCAAAAGTACTAAAAGCAAAACTGCCACATACCTGAAAGGGACTATTGAGACCCACCCGTCATGGCAATAGAACAGCCCCTACGAAAGCATACCGTGCATGGGACAAGTGTGTGCGTGTGTGTAATATACGTGATGTTGCAAAAAACATTGCCAAGAGGGAAGGGAAGGGAAGAGAGAGAGAGAAGAGAGAGAGAGAGAGAGAAAGAGAGAGAGAGAGAGAGAGAGAGAGAAAAATGGCAACAGTTATTAATGATGATGTTTTTCAGGATTACAAGCAGTGGCCGGGTAGTTTTTCTTTTTATTTTTTCGACATCGCGTATTCAGGAACCCTTTTCTCCTTAAAGGGAATAGTGGTGGTCACAGCTATGAGTGAAAATAGATCAACATGAAATGACGGTCTGAACAGACCACGGTACTCATGTAGATAGGGTGGCTATTTACCGCTATCTATACTATGGTGCCTCCACTTGTATGCATTTGAATTGACATTTATACTTGTCAATCGTAATGTGCGTGGTGTGATGGGGTGAGCAGCAGTTTTCTAAACATGTGTGTGTGTGTGTGTCCATGAATTGTGTAGGCAGCACGCCTGGTGGAATAGTTCCGCCTATTTGAGCATACCGCGACATGACGTCACGCATAACAGATGAGACGCACATAAATGGCTGCGCCCATGGTGCAATAGAAAATTGGTTGTAAAAAATAAGAAAACTCCCCTTTCCCAAAAAAATTTTCACTGGGGTACTTAAATGGAATAATACCACATATGGAACATCTGAAATGCAACCAGAGGTTCCCCTTTAAGGTGCGGACCGTGGGGAAATTGTCCATTTGACTTAGAACCAAAGGAGAAAATGTCGCTCCTCTTATCCATTTATCTATTCCGTTGAAATAACAATAAACTCTATTCCGTTGAAATAACAATAAAAATAAATCATACCTAGCACCGAAATATGCCCAAAAAGGGTAATTGGACATGAGACAATGCAAATCTTAAGCACAAATACTACATAGGGATTTACTTACACAATTGACAAATAATAATAATAATAATAATAATAATAATAATAATAATAATAATAATAATAATAATAATAATAATAATAATAATAATAATATTCTTAATACCAAGTTCTATTCATTAGATAAATGAAGAAACAAACCAAATCGTCAGACTTGATTATAATTCACTTATATCACCAATTTTAACATAAAAGTTAAATGAGGATCAAAATTGGGATATGAGTATATATTCGCTCATTTGCCAGAAGAGTGTCTTAACTCGAAAATTGTTATATTTCGGAAAAGCAATCTGAAGTTGAAATTCTCTATACTCTGTCCCATTTATATTAGATGAATTCTTTTTTACTGAGCTGTTTTTAATGACAAATACAAATAAGAATTTTAACCCACAATATGAAATAAAGATGAGGCTATCTGCTGGTATCAATAGCTCCAAACACATTTTTTGAGTTGTGTTACTCTTCTGGCAAATGAGCGATGGTCCGACTGACAGTTCTACTTTTTACACGTGGACTTTCACCCTTCTAAAGTCATGGGGGTGAACTGACAGGTATTACTGACCCTTTTATCCAGGTATTGCTGTGGTAACTATCCCCCTTCCCCTTGGAATTCCAGGTTTTTTATTTTTTTTTTTTTACCCCTTGATTTTTCCACCTTTGAAAATCCGTAATTATATTGTAGTGACTGTCCGTTTATTTTTATCCAGTGTTCTGTGGTGACACTCCCTTTCATCCAGGTATTACTGTGCTGTCAGTCACCTTTAACCAGGTATTAATGTAGTGACTGTCCAGGTATTACTATGCTTTCCCTCCCTTTTGTCTAGGTATTAGGTATTACTGTGGTGACAGTCCTTTTGTCCAGGTATTACTGTGAAGACTGTCCCTTTTATCCAGGTATTATTGTGAAGACCGTCCCTTTTATCCACGTATTACTGGGAAGACTGTCTCTTTTATCAAGGTATTACTGTGCTACAATTAACGAGGAAATTTGCATTTGAACGAATTAAAAAAAAAAAAAAAAAAAAAAAAACGCCTTATAACTAGCACGTCGGGCTTGGCCAAAATAGGTTTTCTTTTTCCTAGATGATAAAACCACCCCCTCCCCCTTTTATATGGAAAGCTGGGTATTTGGGTGGGTGAAAAATCATTGACTTACTTCACCTATCAGGGGATCCTAACTTAGGATGCCAGGAGGATTCGCTCTCATGAGTGTCCCCCCAACCTACTCTAATTTATGGAACTGTGAATTAAAATAACAGGGTTGCAACCCAGTGTAACCAAGTCAAAGGCACAGAAGGCCTTACATAGCCAGACTTTTTTTGCCGCCTCCTGGACTGCAAGTTAACCTAACTTTGGGAACTTAAAATTAAAAATTATCGGCTGGGAATCTACCCTTACCTAACCTGAACTAAACCTTAGGTATTAGGTCATAGCCTGGTAGGCCACTAACACAAGCCTGAGTTACCCGGTCCTTACTTAACTTGTGCACGCTGCACTTTAATACCCTTCATTCAGGTATCATGGACCATTTAAAACATATCCTTGTATCACTTCCCCACCCCACAACCCAAAAAAGTTTACCCTTTTCAGAATCAGAACCTACAGATACTACAGGTTGCCATGGCAATGTTAGAATACCTCCTTGTATGCCTATTTCGCTCTTGTATTTTCACCCGCCTAAAATACCTATACCAAATTGCCAATATCCGCTGTAGTCCGCAACAATTTTGGGATATAGCCTATAGAGTTTCAGTAGCCTTACGCTGATCATTTGTTCCCGAAACGAATAGGAGGTAAAACTGCATAGAAAAACGTCAACTGCCATAGTCTAGCTCGCTGCGGAATATTTATATAGACCTACCAATACCTTTTCATTCACAAGGCAACTGATGTCCAGTAAAATATAAATTAATTTATTTCTACCATACCCGTATCCTTCAGTTGTAAAATTGCTGCAGGAACTTAAGCGAAATTACTTGGTCTTGAGACACTCAACAAAAAAAACCATCTTGTAAATGAAATCTCATCAGTTTACGTTCTCAGATCAATCTGCTGATATTATATAAGTAGAAAGTTATCTTCACCTTTTTCATACACTATTAAATAAAATTACTGACGTTAATAATGTAAGTTTGCTTCGTCACCGACGTCGGGCGGACGACACACAAAACGGCAGAAACTGCAAGACTTCTTTTGAAATGCCATAGATGTTAAACACACATACAAGTGAAGCTTCTATATTATTATGTGATGAAAAATCATTTACGGTAAAATATAAAAAGATAGATTACATTTTATGGTAGTGTTATTAAAAATGAATTTGCGCTGGACTCGTCATTCAGAAATCCCATGTATACTGTAAAGAAGTGTAACAGGGTGTTTTTTTGCTTCGGCCACCGATCGAGTGTGTTACACACACACACACACACACACACACACACACACACAGAGTTTTCATGTTAAGGCAAAATGAGAAGTCAGTGATTAATAAAATAGGAGATAAATGGCAACTTTTTTAACGTTCCGTGAATTATCAGAAAATGCCTATTTCAACTTAATATCGAATAACAGTAGTTTTCTAATTTCTGTTTACGTCGCCCTGACCGGATCTCTCCAAGGGTGACATTTCAGAATTTCCTTGTTAAACAATTCCAACGCTACCTTTGATGTCTAAAAACTGAAGAAAAAAAAACTATAGCATACATACTGATATAGAGATACATTACTATTTTTTCTACTTTGTAATGCTGGCGGGACCCGGTCAAAAAGAGGTCAGCATGTAACAAGATCCGAAAAAAGGGCAGCCAGGATCAGGAGAGTAACGCTATGCATAAGTCATAAGTTATACCACCTGTAACGGAGTGAAGGAACAATAAAAAAAAAGCTGTGAGTACTTTACACGAAGTGTGTATTTAATCCACCTTGAGCCCGCGAAAGTATTAATTAAGTTATGACAATTGTCTTCTTAGGCTTGTACAAAGCCAGCTTCAGGTTAGTTTTCACAAGAGAAGGCGCCAACGACGAAACCCCCACTTGAAGAAGACTCATCAAGTTATAATCCAAGAAGAGGAATACCAATGAAGAGTCACTTGATTTGAGATGTATAGTAAACAAAGAGTTCTGTTCAACTTTATGTTGTTAGTTGTCAATTGAATCATAAGCCATTTTATTTGAAATTGACACCGGTTCAGCTATTTCTACATTAAAGTATGATGATTTCAAGAAGTTAAATTGGACATTACTGAACTGTAGAACTAAATTGCAGGGTTATAACCAAGTGCCAATCAAAGTATTTGGGAAGGTCAAAGTTTCCAATTTTCAATACAAACAGCAAAATCATTCAGACGTTGAATTCATAATTGTTGGGTAAGACTCCCCCAAATAACTTGATGGTAGGAATTTAATAGATAAGTGCAATATAATTATTGTCCATCAGTTAAATATAACAGATTTTGTGGAAAATTATAATGTAGATAGTTTGAAACCTATTAAGAACTTTCAAGCCCGATTGTATCCTAAAGTTGGTCATGTTCCTGTTTTTCAGAAGGTCCGCACGGTGCCACTGACGTTACGCAGTGAGGTTGAGAGTGCACTGCAAGAGCTTGAAAAAAATAAGATTATAAAAAGAGTAGAATTCTCAGATTATGCCTCGCCAATTGTTACTGTCAGGAAGCAGAATGGATCCCTTAGGGTTTGTGGGGATTTTTGTAAAATAAATTAAATTCTTCATGAATCTAAATTCCCATTACCTAATATGTCAGAATTAATTTCCAACGTATTATACCAGATTTGATCTCAAGAATGCTTATTTGCAAATGGAAGCTGCTCCAGAAGACCGTAAATATTTGGTACTTAACACACATTTTGGTCTATATAGATATTTACGGTTACCATTTGGTATCCATTCTGCTCCTGCAATATTTCAGAAGCTCATTTCCCACTTGTTAGCTTCTTATGATTTTGCTTATCCATATCTGGATGATATTGTTATAGATGGAGACTCACCAGCTGAACATGATAAACGTGCA
>NC_061107.1:115177245-115182245 GCF_015104395.2 Macrobrachium nipponense
ACAATGGGGGGGGATCGTTCTTGGTGATTTTAATGTTAAATTAAGTGATAATTAAGAGAGAATCCAATATTGGTAGACATGTCATTCCTGAAGTAAACGAGAATTTAGAGTGCTTTGTAAATATTAAAATATTTGTAAAGAAACTTGATTGTCATAATACACGGTTGCCAAAGCATCCCCAAAAGTATCTAAGGAAAAAAGAAAGTGGTGAGACCATTGATTTGGGATTGGAAATGAAAATACAGAAACAAGTGGGAGGGTGAAGGTTTTTAAGAAGAGAAAGTTGAGCGTAAGGCGTAATTGAAAATCAGGAGGGAATGTTAATGTGAATGGTGAATGAATGTACGCGGTTGATTTGAATTAAACATTGAGGGTGTGTGCGAAAGATTGGCTTAAAGTGATTATGGAAACCAAAGTTGGAATATATGAAGGGGTTGCTGCGTCACTTTTTGTTCATGAAAGTGAAATGCTGATACTAAATGTGAATGAAGACTGAAGCTTTTAAGATGAGAATTTTATGTAAGTATGTACTGCATTAGAAGCAGTGCATGGACAAGAGTGTTTGGAGATTGTTCAGTCATGTGGAAACAGTGTAAGATGACACTTCGGAGAAAGCAATGCATCATCTGGAAGTGTTTAGTGGATGGAATTGAGAGAGACCTCCGAGATTCTGGACAAGGAGCTAAGGAGAATGAGACTGAACGTAGGGGATTAACGATACGAGTTCTGTTTAGTTGTATGATATGTCTAATGTTGTGAAAGTGTTCTGAACAGAGGGTTAATCTGCAATTTATCAGTTAAAAGAATAAATTGAACAGTGACCATTATGGTCTTTCCGTAGGTTCAATCCCTTATTGAAGGATCCTGCACAATCTTGAGTGTACTACGGGTGCAAAGTTTTGGGGTGTGTTCTGAATGGAAGTGTGGAAGGGTTGATGTTTGCAGATATTGCAGTACAGGTAAGGGATGGTGAAGAGAAGCCGATGAAATTAATAAAACAGACTAGAAGTTATTAGAATAGAATGTTTAGAGCAACCATGCAAAAAATAAGGACTAAGTGGGAAAAATAAAAAAAGCAATAAGGATCATTGAATGTTAGTACAGATGGAAAAAGAAGGGTAGAGGTCGACCCACACTAGTTTCTGTGGATAAATATGACAGACAATGGTAGGTGAACCACAAAACATATGACTCATGAATTAGTGCAAACGACCAGGAGGTGAACGAAGTGCTTATGGAAGACAAAGTAGAAATGAATGAAGTGATCGTTGAACCACCTCTCCTTTGTAAAAACTGATGTGTGAATCTAGAGTAAGAAAGAGAGAAAAAAAGTTGAGGCTATACAGAAGAACTGACTGCTCAATAATGTGAGTGCCATAAAGAGCACTGAAAGGGTAAGAAGTCTGGATATAAGTAGATTAGTAAAAAGTCGGCGAAGGTAAAAAGTGATCAGAACATCTTGTGACAATCTGGTGAAGAGTGTATAGTTCAGAAATGTTTTCAGGGGGAAGAAACGGTTAATAAATTTAGGACTGGACAGACGAGGAGAAAGAAGTGTTGAAATGGATGGATCATGGCGTTCGGTAGAACGAGATTATGGTTAAGACAGTTATTGACACTATAATAATTCTACTACACATGGGGATCATCTAGTATTCAGCAGTAAAATCAATATGAAGCAGTGACCACATTGTTGGATTCTCTATGGATCCACTCGTGTTGAAGGAAAGGTTTTAACGTATATATATATATATATATATATATATATATATATATATATATATATATATATATATATATATATATATATATATAATTGTAGAATCTACAGGTTACTTTTGCTAGATAAATGCCCTCTTAATTTCTGGAATTCTTCGCGTTTTTCTGGATATGATTGTCACTACAAAGCCTTGAGATGCAAGTGCAGGAATATGAAGAAATTATGATCACTAGGTCACGCTGCCGACCTCACCTTGTCGTGATTATGGTAACCTGGGCTCGTTTCCTGCTACCGGACGTCATAAATTTTTCATATTTCTTGCACTTGAATCTCAAGGCTTTGTAGTGACAATGTATCCAAAAAAGCGAGAAAGTATTCGAGAAGTTATGAGGGCATTGTGGCTATTACAATCAATTAATATATATATATATATATAGATATATATATATATATATATATATATATATATATAATAATGTATATTTTATATATATATATGATATATATATATATAGTAGATGTTTATATATATAATATATATACATATATATATATTATATATATATATATATATATATATATATATATATATATATATATATATATATATATATATATATATATATATGTATAGTATGTGTGTAAGTGGCGTATGTATGTTAAATATGCTAAGGAGTTGGGGCGTTGTTTGTCTTATTCGGCTTATACTGAGGTCTCATAGTTTTCCAAGTGTAGTGTATGTAAACATTTCTTCTTTTCGACAACACTTTTTTTTTTCTCTACTACGTTTTTAAAGCAGTTATTGAAGTTTTCCTTGAAACTTCCTTTCTTTTCCTTTCAATACACTTTGTGGGAGAATGAGAAGAACACCCCAGCCCCCCTCCCTCCTGTCCTTTTACAAAGATTAACTTGAAATGAAAAGCTGACCGTGATTGGCTCAACAGCATCCGATTCGGCATCTCCCTCAAGGGTATCGCAAATAATCCTCCAACTCTCTCCGGGTAATGGAACTTTTCCAGTGAGAGAAAGCTGTCTCTCTGTTATTTTTTTCGTTTTCTTTTTCCAGGAAAAACAATAGAAAGGAGCCCTGGAATGGGATCAGTATTCTCCTGTTGATGATTTGTTCTGTTTGTTTTCATTGTGTGCAACAAAAGCTACAAATTTTCTATTTTGGCCTTTTCGAATTGAAAATAAGAGCTGATTTGAAAGAATAAAAAAATTAATATCAAAGGTATTTAACTACGTTTGGTCTGTGTTTAATATCATGAATAATTTCAGTGAGTGCAATGTAGTAGACTCCTATTTTTTCTTAAATAAGCACTCAACAAATATTAAAAACAATGATTTTATAAATTAATGATTCCTGCCTCATACTATTCCGCAGTATTCTCTAGGCAAAGGAAGCTGCATAACTTTGTGTCCTTTGTAACAAGATTTTCGATAAAAAAAAAAACTTTTATTTTTATTAAGTAAGAACAATAGGTTTTCAGCGCCTTATATATATTTTTAGATAAACTCCGTAACAACGATTTAAGTATTAAAACCATCAGCTGTTCAATAATTTAAGAATTATTCGTACTTTGCAAGGCTCCTCCATTTTTAACAGGCATTGAAAGCTTGGTTTTCTCATATAGGGATAAAACATTACACTGAAGTAAGTCTGACTGGTTACCTACAGGAAGGACAGGAATTACCCTCTGAAGATGTACCAGTAATTTAAGAGAATCGTATTAAAACCTCTCTCGACGAGATAAAACTTCTTATAATACATGCATAAGAAAATAATAACAAACTGTAAAAGTTAAAGCAGCAGCATTCTAACGCTTGGTAAAAAAAAAAAAAAAATCAGGGGTGGGGAGAATAGGCTGTTCGCCCTTTTCTATTTTCTTCTCTCACCCGAAGAACCCATTTTTGCAAGGGAAGAAGTGAAGGCACGCAAAATACACCAGGAGGGTATGGTTAAAACTGCCTATGCATGTAGATACGGGCCTACCGTACATCTGGGCTTATTCCCGATGACCTGTAATCCAAACAAATCAAAAATCAAGATACGACTGCCATCCTGCAAATTCTCATCTTTACCTGTTGGGAAATTTGCAGTCGGAAGCCAGATGGAAAGATAGAGCTTCAGGTGAGAGAAAACGCAACCATCGAACATCTGTCATTATTTAATTATCGTGTTGAAATTACAGGGAAGAAATCAACGCTGAATAACTGAGAAAATAAATAGATCCACTTCAAATAAATTTTTAATTACAATTTCACGAAATTATGAGATTTTTCAGGACTTTTTAGGAGAAAACCCTATTTTTAGGAAACAATATGAATATGGAAACACGGGCTAATGATACGCATATACTATATGTCTGGAGTGCACGACACTGATAATTATAAAATTTTTCATGTGAGTAGATCCAAGTATAGTAAAGAAAACAAGATAATACAGCTAGGATTAAAAATATATGGTGACATATTACAGTATCCTGAATAGAGATTAAAGTTCGGAAAATGACAGCGATATTTAGTAATATTAACCTGAGTCTTTTACTCGAAAAAGACAAAAGTGAATCAACTGAGCCCCTGGATCAACTTATTTTTATTTTTTTATGCAATATCTTCCAAAATGATAGGCGTCACTGCGAGGGAAGATAGCATTTGTTGCCCGAATACATTATACATTTCTGTTCTTGCTTTTGGGATTCATTCTAGATATTTGTTTTCTGAACAACAGTGGCAGTGAACTGAATTCAGCATGAAGACCAACTGCCTCATATAATACAACTGACTTTATCTTTTAGTTGTAAATATATAGATATATAATCGGTGAAATATATACTGGCCATAACACCAAAGCCTAATTCGTTGTTTCACCAGTAATCCAACTACAGCAAAAATTATGGAAGCATTAGGGAAGGCAGGGATACAGAACAATATATATATATATATATATATATATATATATATATATATATATATATATATATATATATATATATATATTGTTCTGTATCCCTGCCTTCCCTAATGCTTCCATAATTTTTGCTGTAGTTGGATACATATATATATACATATATATATACTATATATATATATATATATATATAGATATATATATATATATATATATATATATATATAGATATATATATATATATATATATATATATATATATATATATATATATATTGTTCTGTATCCCTGCCTTCCCTAATGCTTCCATAATTTTGCTGTAGTTGGATACATATATATATATATATATATATATATATATATATATAT
>NC_061107.1:115187245-115197245 GCF_015104395.2 Macrobrachium nipponense
AATATACAGAGACAGAGAATGACAAACAGAACAGAGGAATTATTACGGACACCCGCGAGAGGTCCGCTACTGGTTCGATATTTTATAATAAACAAAAAAGATTAAACTCCAATAGTTGAAACTGGGAATATGAATATGGAAAGAAACACAATCAGAACAAAGATTTATTTACAAGCTTACTAACAAAGATAAATGCAGAATGGTTTCTCCTATTTACATAACAAAAGTAAAATCTTACGGTATGTGAACTGGGGAAACAGTGAGGAAATGAAAATACTTACTGATCAGTCATGCAGCTGTCGAAATCCAATGCTCGAAGCAATGGCTTCACAAAGGAGAACTGTAAGTTCAGACGTCTTCTTGACTCCGTACTGCAGAAAACAATGTCAATTCTTGATACTCGAAGGGCAGGTTACTCCTCAAAACCACTTGTGAGACGTTTCTTCTCTGAAGGTTTGCTCAATCATCGGAATATCTCCCTTTCCGACTACAGATGACTTAACTTCTGTCTCTCTCTCTCTCTCACTGTGGACGACTTGACTTGACTCCAATCAAACTCTAGTGTGCTTTCTTTGTTTCTTATCCTTCGTCTGTTCCTTCTTCTCTTATCTCTCTGATGATCTCTGCTGATCTCTCTACTCCCTCAGGGCATATATATATATATATATATATATATATATATATATATATATATATATATATATAATATATATATATATATATATATATACAGCAAACTGGGGTGGGGATGAAGGGGGAGGAACATAACAGCGAACGTCACAGACTCCCGACAGGAACTTTTTTGAAGGATCTCGACGAAATGTTGCATCATAAATCGCGGCGTTCCTAACGACATGTCGGCGCCTGTTGAGTTCCATATCCCACCTGACGGTTTTAGAACAATCATGAGAACAGGCGCCTCCAACACGTATACGAATACCTCTTTGCTGCAGACCTACTTGAAGAAAATGCATTTTCCTTTCCTTTAGTATATAATTCCTTGCTATAAAGCGATTACCATGACAGGAATGGCACAACAAACCAATGCACGGACAATATATGAGACAGACTAAAGAACTGGCCATCGATGACACATGGTAATGGTTACAGACGGGAGAGCTCAAGAAGGAAAACTGAAGGAACAATGATACAGTGGCACAAGATCAGGCCCTAAGAACCAGATATGTTCAAAGAACAACGATAGATGGAAATAACATCTCTCCCAGATGTAGGAAGTGCAATACGAAAAATGAAACCATAAACCACATAGCGAGCGAATGTCTGGCACTTGCATAGAAGCAGTACAAAAAGAGGCATGATTTAGTGGCAAAAGCCCTCCACTGGAGCCTGTACAAGAAACACCAGCTAACTTGCAGTAATAAGTGGTACGAGCACCAACCTGAAGGAGTGATAGAAAACAATCAGGCAAAGATCCTCTGGGACTATGGGATCAGAACAGATAGGGTGATGCGTGCAAATAGACCAGACGTAACATTGATTGACAATGTCAAGAAGAAAAGTATCACTCATTGATGTCGCAGTACCATGGGACACCAGAGTTGAAGAGAAAGAAAGGAAAAAAAAGGGATAAGTATCAAGACCTGAAAATAGAAATAAGAAGGATATGGGGATATGCCAGTGGAAATTGTACCCATAATCATGGGAACACTAGGCACGATCCCAAGATCCTTGGAAAGGAATCTGGAAAAAATAGAGGCTGAAGTAGCTCCAGGACTCATGCAGAAGAGTGTGATCCTATAAACGGCGTACATAGTAAGAACGAGTGGATGGGAACTCCCTAAGGAGGCAGGATGCAACCCGGAACAACCCCACACTATAAATACCACCCAGTCGAATTGGAGGACTGTGAATAAACAAAAACAAATAATAATGATAATAATAACAATAATAATGGACGGAATGGGTAGAAAAGATAGACAATGGATGGAGCCTGGTACAGAGAGAACAAAGATCCCCTCCATAAAAGCCTACAACACCAAGAAATTAAGGGAGAAAACAAGTGAGGTCAATGAAATAATGGGCATAATACACACCACCAATATCACAGAAACAAATAACTTGGCATATGCAGGAGCAAGATTAGTAGCAGAACTGATGGGGATTCGAACACCAAACACCACCAGCACAACAACCCAACAGAAACCAAAACAGCAACTTCCTTGGAAAAGGCGCCTGGAAAAGCAAATCATGGTGATGAGATTCTGACTTGAGTAAACTGAAAGAGATGGCAGAAAAAGGCTAAGACGCAAGAAAACAAGGGAGGAACTCAACGAGAAAAAATACAAGTACAAGAGAGGGGACTAAACAACACAATAGAAGATGTAAAACAGAGGCTTAAGGCCAAAGCACATAAGATCCAACGGTACATGAACAGGAATAAGGGATACCAACAGAACAAACTATTCGGAACCAACCAGAAAAGACTATACAGCCAACTAAGAGGGGAAGACAACCATCAAGAAATTCCTGAAAGCCAAACAAAGTTAGGGACTCTGGGAAAACATATGGAGCAATCCGGTATCACACAACAAACAATCAACATGGCTCAGGAAGTCAAGGAAGAAGAAACAGAGAGAATAAAACAAAGATTCACAGAGATCACGACAGACACAGTCAGACACCAACTAAAGAAAATGCCCAACTGGAAAGCCCCAGGTCCCGATGAAGTCAATGGATACTGGCTCAAAAACTTCAAGGCCCTACACCCACGAATAGCAGAAACAACTCCAGCATTGTATCTCAAATCACCATGCACCCAAATGGATGACCACAGGAAGAACATCCTTAGTAGAAAAAGACAAGAGTAAGGGAAATATAGCCAGTAACTACGGGCTTATCACCTGCCTACCAATAATGTGGAAGTAACTAACAGGCATCATCAGTGAAAGGCTATACAATTACCTAGAGGAGACAAACACCATCCCACACTAACAGAAAGGCTGCAGAAGGAAGTGTAGGGGCACAAAAGACCAGCTCCTGATAGACAAAATGGTAATGAAGAACAGTAGAAGAAGGAAAACCAACCTAAGCATGGCATGGATAGACTATAAGAAAGTCTTCAACATGATACCACACACATGGCTAATAGAATGCCTGAAAATATATGGGGCAGAAAGGAAAAACCACAGCTTCCTCAAAAATACAATGCGCAACTGGAATACAATACTTACAAGCTCTGGAATAAGACTAGCAGAGGTTAATATCAGGAGAGGGATCTTCCAGGGCGACTCACTGTCCCCACTACTCTTCGTAGTAGCCATGATTCCCATGACGAAAGTTCTACAGAAGATGGATGCCGGTACCAACTCAAGAAAAGAGGCAACAGAATCAACCATCTGATGTTCATGGACGACATCAAGCTGTATGGTAAGAGCATCAAGGAAATAGATACCCTAATCCAGACTGTAAGATTGTATCTGGGGACATCAGGATGGAGTTTGGAATAGAAAAATGCGCCTTAGTCAACATACAAAAAGGCAAAGTACGAGAACTGAAGGAATAAAAACTACCAGTATATGGGCAGCAACATCAAACACATAGATAAGACAGGATACAAATACCTGGGAATAATGGAAGGAGGGGATATAAAACACCAAAGAGGATGAAGGAACACGGATCATGAAAGAATATATGCAGAGACTCAAGGCGATACTCAAGTCAAAACTCAACGCCGGAAAATATGATAAAAGCCATACACACATGGGCAGTGCCAGTAATCAGATACAGCGCACGAATAGTGGAATGGGCGAAGGCAGAACTCCGCATCATAGGTCAGAAAACCAGGAAACATATGACAATACACAAAGCACTAACACCCAAGAGCAAATACGGACAGACTATACATAACACGAAAGGAAGGAGGAAGAGGGGACTACTAAGTATAGAGGACTGCTGTCAACATCGAGACAGAGCACTGGGGCAATATATGAAAACCAGTGAAGACGAGTGGCTAAAGAATACATGGGAAGAAGGACTAATAAAAGCAGACGAAGACCCACAAATATACACAGGAGAATGACAGACAGAACAGAGGACTGGCACAACAAACCAATGCACGGACAATACATGAGACTGACTAAAGAACTAGCCAGCGATGACACATGGCAATGGCTACAGAGGGGAGAGCTAAAGAAGGAAACTGAAGGAATGATAACAGCGGCACAAGATCAGGCCCTAAGAACCAGATATATTCAAAGAACGATAGACGGAAATAACATCTCTCCCATATGTAGGAAGTGCATGATTCAGTGGCAAAAGCCCTCCACTGGAGCCTGTGCAAGAAACATCAGCTACCTTGCAGTAATAAGTGGTACGAGCACCAACCTGAAGGAGTGATAGAAAAACGATCACGCAACGAGATCCTCTGGGACTATGGTATCAGAACGGATAGGGTGATACTGCAAATAGACCAAGACGTGACGTTGATTGACAAAGTCAAGAAGAAAATATCACTCATTGATGTCGCAATACTATGGGACACCAGAGTTGAAGAGAAAGAGAGGGGAAAAATTGATAAGTATCAAGATCTGAAAATAGAAATAAGAAGGATATGGGATATGCCAGTGGAAATCGTACCATAATCATAGGAGCACTAGGCACGATCCAAGATCCCTGAAAAGGAATCTAGTAAAACTAGAGGCTGAAGTATCTCCAGGACCCATGCAGAAGAGTGTGATCCTAGAAACGGTGACATAGTAAGAAAAGTGATGGACTCCTAAGGAGGCAGGATGCAACCCGAAACCCCACACTATAAATACTACCCAGTCGAATTGGAGGACTGTGATAGAGCAAAAAAAAAAAAAAGAAGAAAAAAAAAAAAAATTAATTAAAAAAAAAAAAATAATAATAATAATAATAATAACAGGTATCAGTGAAAGGCTATACAACTACCTAGAGGAGACAAACACCATCCCCCACCAACAGAAAAAGGCTGCAGAAGGAAGTGTAGGGGCACAAAAGACCAGCTCCTGATAGACAAAATGGTAATGAAGAACAGTAGGAGAAGGAAAACCAACCTAAGCATGGCATGGATAGACTATAAGAAAGCCTTCGACATGATACCACACACATGGCTAATAGAATGCCTGAAAATATATGGGGCAGAGGAAAACACCATCAGCTTCCTCAAAAATACAATGCGCAACTGGAATACAATACTTACAAGCTCTGGAATAAGACTAGCAGAGGTTAATATCAGGAGAGGAATCTTCCAGGGAGACTCACTGTCCCCACTACTCTTCGTAGTAGCCATGATTCCCATGACAAAAGTTCTACAGAAGATGGATGCCAGGTACCAACTCAAGAAAAGAGGCAACAGAATCAACCATCTGATGTTCATGGACGACATCAAGCTGTATGGTAAGAGCATCAAGGAAATAGATACCCTAATCCAGACTGTAAGGATTGTATCTGGGGACATCAGGATGGAGTTTGGAATAGAAAAATGCGCCTTAGTCAACATACAAAAAAGGCAAAACGTAACGAGAACTGAAGGGATAAAGCTACCAGTATGGGAGCAACATCAAACACATAGATGAGACAGGATACAAATACCTGGGAATAATGGAAGGAGGGGATATAAAACACCAAGAGATGAAGGACACGATCAGGGAAAGAATATATGCAGAGACTCAAGGCAATACTCAAGTCAAAACTCAATGCCGGAAAATATAGAAAAGCCATAAACACATGGGCAGTGCCAGTAATCAGATACAGCGCAGGAATAGTGGAATGGACGAAGGCAGAACTCTGCAGCATAGATCAGGAAAACCAAAAAAAGGCAAACATATGAAATACACAAAGCCTACACACCCCCAAGAGCAAACGGACAGACTATTACATAACACGAAAGGAAGGAGGGAGAGGACTACTAAGTATAGAGGACTGCATCAACATCGAAAACAGAGCACTGGGGCAATATATGAAAACCAGTGAAGACGAGTGGCTAAAGAGTGCATGGGAAGAAGGACTAATAAAAGTAGACGAAGACCCAAGAAATATACACAGGAGAATGACAGACAGAACAGAGGACTGGCACAACAAACCAATGCACGGACAATACATGAGACAGACTAAAGAACTAGCCAGCGATGACACATGGCAATGGCTCAGAGGGAGAGCTCAAGAAGGAAACTGAAGGAATGATAACAGCGGCACAAGATCAGGCCCCAAGAACCAGATATATTCAAAGAACGATAGACGGAAATAACATCTCTCCCATGTAGGAAGTGCAATACGAAAAATGAAACCATAAACCATATAGCAAGCGAATGCCCAGCACTTGCACAGAACCAGTACAAAAGAGGCATGATTCAGTGGCAAAAACCCTCCACTGGAGCCTGTGCAAGAAACATCAGCTATCTTGCAGTAATAAGTGGTACGAGCACCAACCTGAGGGAGTGATAGAAAACGATCACGCAAAGATCCTCTGGGACTATGGTATCAGACAGGATAGGGTGATACGTGGCAAAACAGACCAGACGTGACGTTGATTGACAATGTCAAGAAGAAAGTATCACTCATTGATGTCGCAATACCATGGGACACCAGAGTTGAAGAGAAAGAGAGGGAAAAAATGGATAAGTATCAAGATCTGAAAATAGAAATAAGAAGGATATGGGATATGCCAGTGGAAATCTTACCCATAATCATAGGAACACTAGGCACGATCCCAAGATCCCTCTGAAAAGGAATCTAGAAAAACTAGAGGCTGAAGTAGCTCCAGGACTTATGCAGAAGAGTGTGATCTAGGGAAACGGCACACATAGTAAGAAAAGTGATGGACTCCCAAGGAGGCAGGTGCAACCCGGAACCCCACACTATAAATACCACCCAGTCGAATTGGAGGACTGTGATAGAGCAAAAAAAAAAAAATAATAATAATAATAATAAATAATAATAATAATAATATACTATTATAAAAAAGAATGGCAGAGTTAACTGAAGTTTATATCATGAAGAATTTTCTTTATTTTTTTCAGATAATTTCGTTTTCATAATCGCGAGACTCCAAAGTAATTCTTGGTGTTTATTCTGGTATTTTGAATGTCAAGGTCTGGTATTGTCAAAACTAAAATATATGAAATATATATGTTATTCTGATTGTATTTTAACATATATTTGGTGACAACAATGGGATTGTAGTCTCCGGATCGGATATCAAAATACAATCAGAATGAAATACATATGTAATATATTTTAGTTTTGATATTACCAGACCTTGACAATTAAAATACCAGATTATGAAAAACGAATTATCAGAAAAATAGCGAAAATTCTTCATAAGATACAGTAAATTCAGTTTACTGCTACTACTACTATTACTACCTACTACTACCACTTCTACTACTACTTCTACTACTACTACTATTAAGAATAATAATAATAATAATAATAACGAGTAAAAACTTTATGCGTATTACTTGGCGTCAGGATACAGTACGTGCACCTCAATTTGGTGAGAGCAGAAAACCATGAATATTCTAGCTTATATGAAGCATCTATTTTATTACATATAAAGTTATAGCCGTGAAACAGCCCACGTACTCGAAATAAATGAAAGTTGGTTAATTGACTGCGCTACACGTGCTGTTCGTAAAAGGGAGGAGGGTGAGGGGGTGAACTGAGGGGTCAGATTGGGGGACCCAATATGGAGAAAATACGAGATGCAGAGTTGATGTTACGAGGGATAGTGAAAAATGAAAAGAAAAAAAAAACTGACGTGTAAAACCAGAGGATTCCGAGCGAAATTGGGTTTCTGACTTGCCCTTAAAATATAGAGTTCGAAAAAGTATGTGAATGCCTCTCTCTCTCTCTCTCTCTCTCTCTCTCTCTCTCTCTCTCTCTCTCTCTCCATATATATACAACACATACACACACGTATATATAATACAGATTTATTCCCGACTCTCTCCTAACGCTTGTTTCATACGGCAAATGCGAGGTTTTCCTACTGTTAAACATTTATAACCGTTTTACTCCCAATTTCCTTTTCAGCCCTGAATGACCTAATAGGTCATATCCATTGGCCTAAATATTAGTCCTTTCCACCATAAGAAAATTTTAAACTTCACTGAAATGAGGGACTCAATCAAGCATCGGGTTTGAGAGAGAAGTTTTGCTTCTGGCGTCCCTGACTCAAACACTCCTCAAATAAGCATCTTCTAGATATTCAAAACTCTTCCTCAGATATTCAAACATCTTCCTCAGATATTCAAACATCTTCCTCAGATATTCAAACATTTTCCTGATCTCAAACATTTTCCTGATTCTAAACATCTTCTCAGATTCTCAAACATCTTCTCAGATCAAACATCTTCCTGAGAAAGAAAGAATCCAGGAAGAGCTCGTAGGACGCTACTCGCCTACTTGATCCTTTGATAAGGATTCCAAGAATGAATCTTCTCAGACTTCCTTGTTTTGAAAGCCTGGCTAAGAAATCTTCTATGAGTGCTAATTACGTTCAATCATACATGTACAGAGTATCGAACTCTTCTTGTTCTACAATAGCTCTTTTTATTTAACACGCATACATAAAACATACACAGATAGATGTATATATAGTATAGTATATATATATATATATATATATATATATATATATATATATATATATACATGGGTTCCCAAAAAATGTATACACATTTTAAATTATTGTAAACTTAGTGTTTATTATAATTTTATTAATTCAAAATGTAAAAATATTTACAAGTATCATTTTATTGGTCTGTTTTCACTGCCTGTTCTCAAACTGACATCCATTTTGATACAGACACTGCTGACAACGCGAAGCAATGGAATCGCACACACCATGAAACATTCCCTTGGTAGTTTGGGTGCATTCATGTTTAATGGCTTCTCTCATTCAGCGACTGTTGCAAGGTTTCATAGCGTAGACCTTGTCTTTAGGTATCCCCCTCCCCATTAGCAAAAAAAAAATCTAGTGGTGTGAGGTCTGTGAACGGGGAGGATATTCATTGAAACCGCTTCGTCCAATCCACCTGTTTTGGTAAGATCTCATCAAGGAAGGATCTAACATCGTTATGGTAATGTGGGGGTGCCCTATCTTGCAATTATTTAAAATATAGCCAAAATGCAGTGAAAAAAAACAATAAAATTATATTTGTAAATATTTTATATTTCTGTCAAATTAACGTAATTTATTGATTGTTTATTTTCTTAAATCAGCCTTGTAACTTAGTTTTAAGTATTGTCTTATATTTAGTTCAGCAGCTGTATTTTTTTTACGTTAACGTAACGTTCAGTGTTTTTGCTCAGTGATTCCTCCTCTTGTTGTGAATTACCTAACTATCGTGTTAACGATTGTTTTTATTTTGTTTTCGAGTTGGAATGGAACTGTAGTGCTGTGAGTGGAGGCCGGCCAAAAATAGTTCGGGCCTGTCTAAGCTTCTGGACGTACGCTCTTTGTTGGCAGCCTTCTGGAGATTTGTCTTACGCCTTTTTGAAGGAATACTCCGACGGACCTCCCTTGGAAGTGGTTTTGCGTAGATGTGCTGAGCCATCTACGGCCTACGTACATCGTTGGAGTTTGATCACGGCTGTGATTTCGCAGGTGTTTAGTCACTTGCGACGCCCCACCCCTGTAACTCCTGTTTCCCGCCTGAGGATTTGGCGGAAGACGTGGTCGTCCGCTGTCCCGCCACGTAGGAGGCGTTACGCCAACCACAGTCCGGTGTTGTCCATCTCCAGCTGCTGGTCCGGGAGAGCTTAGGGCTCGTGAGGAGGCACGTAGGGAGGCAATTATAGATATTATCCTGTGTTGTCCCTCGGGATCGAACTCTACCCCTGTATCTACCTGGACAATTCGTGAGCTCCCCTGTTTAGCTGCCGGGAGGTAGAAACAACCTCCGTGAACTCCTGTGCACTTCGTTGTACGCGAGGATCTGCGTAATCAAATATTAATCTTATTTGTATATATATATGCATGTTATATTGAGTGGTCGGTATTTGGTATTTTTGC
>NC_061107.1:115199152-115246652 GCF_015104395.2 Macrobrachium nipponense
TTCGTTCAAGGCCTACTACCTACGAAGGACAATTGCTATGGCTTTTACAGGCAACTGAAACAAGAAGGACTTGACTCTGAAGGACTTTTGGAAATCCTACAACATCCTTGATGCTGTAAAGAACATTGCTAATTCTGGGAGGAGGTTAAGCAAACAAAAAACATGAATGGTGTCTGGAAGAAAATTTGTCCTCAATTTGTGAATGATTTCCATGGGTTTGAGGACACAGTTCAGCTAGTTGTCAAGAACGTTGTTGTTTCCCTGAGTAAGGAAATCAATTTGGAGATGGAGGTTGATGATGTTACAGAGCTGCTGGAGTCTCATGGCGAGTTATCTGCTGAGGACCTGATACAACTGGAGAAGCAGATAATAGAGGAAGAAGAAGAAGCACCCACCCCAGAGCCTAAGGCTTTCACAAGGCAGACTTGATAAGAGGTTTTGCAGAGTTGCAGCAAGCGTTGTCAACTTTTGAGGCTCAGGATCCCAACTTGGACAGGTTCACTAGGGTTTCCAGAGGCGTCATGGATTTGATGCAGTGTTACAGAGATCTTGGATGAAAGAGGTCGCTCTCTGTTCAGACTAACCTGGAGCAGTATTTTAAGAAGGTAAGAGAGGCCTGCAGGAGATCCTGTACCCTCTACCTCAGCTGCCTCTGCTAATCCAGCACCTTCTGAATGTTCTGCTAACCCAGACTCACCTACCCCAGTATCTCCAGCACCTTCTGTAGTTCTGCCTCACCTAAAGACTCACCTGCCCCAACATCTCCAGTAGTATGTTCTGCCTCACCTCAAGAATCACCTGCCTCAGCATCTCCAGTACTAGTATGTTTCTGCCTCACCTCAAGAATCATCTGCCTCAGCATCTCCAGCACAACTTCTGGAGGTTCTTTTGCTCTTCACTAACCTCCCCCAGTCTCTCCAGCACCGCAGCTTCCTCTCCAGTGTGCAAGCCAGTCAAACTAATAAAGGTAAGGAATTGTTCTCTCGTTGTTATTGATAGGTATTTACATTAAATCATGTGGTATTTTTCAATGTTCCGACTTACGCTGAAATCGTGTACGATGCATCGTAAGAACGGATCAACGTCGTAACTCGAGACCCCCTGTATATATATATATATATATTATATATATATATATATATATATATATATATATATATATATATATATATATGTGTATATATATATATATATATATATATATATATATATATATATATATATATATATATATAGTATATATGTATGTAATATATATATATATATATATATATATATATATATATATATATATATATATATATATATATATATATAATATGTATATATACGTACATATATATATATATATACAGTTTGGGTAAAAATGATTGACCGCCGTCAATTATTTTTGCCAAAAACCGGGCAGCAACGTTCTCGACTCCAGTATTGGCCGAATTAAATGTCGTAAACATACGTCTGGCAATCACGTACCCTTCATTTTTCCTCTCACAAACACCCGTCCCCCCTACCCTTGATGTTGCGTGGGTGGGAGCCTCTGTTGCCTAGTAACATTACTTTGTGAAACCTGTTTCCACGCATAGTTACCTGTGGTTTTTGCAGTGTAGTGCTGGATATCCGGGTAATAAGCACATTACTGAAACACAGGTTGCTCAGGTATTTGCTTAATAGAAGCAAAAGGTGTCACCTCCAAAAATGCTGCTAGTGTCGGTGTGACAGTCAGAAACTGCCCAACACTGGATTAAAAAGTTCAAGGATGTGGGCGAGAAGGGCCACCCCAGGTTGGAACATCGACAGGGAGAAAGAGGAAACTAACCAACAGAGACCTCAGATTTCTTTCTCGAATTGCTATTGAGAAGAATCCAAGGGCTTCCTCTAAACAGCTGAAGGAGCAAACAGGAAAATCTTCAGTCATATCTGTGCCAGAACCCTAAGAAGTACATAAAGGACGGCTTAGGCTACCATTGTCTTGCTGCCAAGAAAAAAACGCTCCTGACGAGGCGTCACATTAGGAATCGCCTTTCATATGCTAGACGTACGTTGAAGAATTTAACCCTCCAGCACTTTGAAAGGATCCTTTATAGTGACGAAAGTCACATTCAGAGTGTCCTCAGGCACTTCAAGGAAGGTTTACTGATCCCGTAGTAGTGACCCTTTTCCGGGAGAAGTACGTGAATACGACCACGAAGCACCATGATTCTTTGATGTTGTGGGTTGCTTTTCATACCACGCAAAGGGGCGTTGGTAACACTGCCCAAGAATGTTACTATGAACCAGTACACTACTCTGACCTGAACCAGTACAACTACTCTGAGATGTTAATGGAATATTTGGTACCGTCAATGGTCAAATGTAATGCAAAGGTGTTCATGCAGGATGGTGCCCCTTGTCATAGGACATAACAGTCACAGATCTCCTTAAATTCTGTAAAATCCCTTTTCTTGGTGACTGGCCTGGCAATAGCCCCGATTTCAATCCCATTGAGAATTTTGTGGGGCATCATCAAAGCACAATTAGGGACCGCGACACCTCCAGTCTCGAGAAACTAGAGAGAGAGGTCAGAGACATTTGGGAGAACTTTCCCGAAACCATCCTTGAAGACTTAGCCAAGAGTGTTCCAGACGACTTCAAGCAGTTAAAAAGAAGCATGGGGGTCGCACCAAGTATTAGAACCCTTAAAAACATCAATCAAGCCCATCACAGCATCGTAGTGAATAAGTATTTCCGAGGTATTGCATGCATGAAATAGGATCTAAAGGAAGCGTCATCATTTTACCCAAACTGTATATATATATATATATATATATATATATATATATATATATATATATATATATATATATTATATATATATATATCATATATGTGTGTGTGTGTGTGTGTGTGTGTGTGTGTGTGTGTAAAGGGGAAGGCATAATTCAATTGCAAAAAGGAAAATAAGAATCATGGGACAAGGCGTGAACAGATCACTGTAATTTCTTTAATGTAAAATGAAAATAGAGTAGTGAAATAATGAACAGTTCCCCTTTAATATTTTCCATTATTGTAAACGTTACTGTAAATATCTCGATAATGATCTTCCTTAATTTAAGTTTCAATGTTACATATCTTGAATGAATGAGCCCTTGCATGGAAAACCATTGAATATTTTAAAAGAATTTGAAATATGAAGTTATGAACGCATTCGTGATATCGTAACATATCATTAACACAATAGAGGAGAACATATGTTATAACTCTGTTCACTTGTTCTTACGTTGAACTTAAAACAAATCGAGACGAGGAAAGTATTGAAAAGAATGAACGTTTCTGGTGCAATTAATAGAATTCTGAGTGGAGATCAATAGTCAGGCTTTCTTCGAGTCGCTTGAAATAACTGAATTCAGAACCGAAATTCCATTTCTATTAAAGATTACCTTTAGAATAAATGTTCAAAATCCGCGTTATGTACAAGGCGACGATACTTGAGGTAGTTTATTTAAATATATTGCTTATATATATTTTGTTTGCATTTACGTTTTCTTGTCTTTGTTTATATTTAAATTTTGTTGCAGTGTGCTAAATGATAAGAACTAGTTCCCCTGGTTAGCTGCTGAAATATTTTTTCCTTACTAACAGCTGGATGTGGCATTAAACTTCAAATTCAGTCAGTACTACTTAAAGTATTTTAGGTGCTTTGCAGTGGCTGATTAATCTAGAAGCGTTCACCTATAATAAAATATTAACGCTCTGCAGTTCATGAAATTCTGCGTATTCACGTAAATACACTTGTTAACAATAATGAATACTAATTAATTCTCCGTCAACTCTGATGGAAATTCATAGAAACTACGAGCAATCAAAGATATGAACCACATATTATAATTTGCTTTTGCAACTTTCATCATAACAATTTAATTGGCTTTATAAGAGGATGCCATTTAAGATGCCCGAGTGATTGTGGCAAATTGGCCTCCTTTACCACCCACGTCGGACGAGATGAGAACAGAACAATTTATATAAATAAATGCGGATCCCATTTCTTAGGCTAATCTTGTTGAAACTCTCAGAAAAGGTAACAAGGGATATTCTGAGAAAATTATATTTGGACGCATAGTCATCCAAACGAAAGACAAAGACAGTGATGATGAGGGAGCAGTGAAGGCAATATCTTTATGTTGTGCATAAATTTTTTTCAGAAACTAACTATTTCTTGATGTTTCTGATAATCAAAGAACAATGTTTATTGTCGTCAATAAGTGTGAAAATTGAAACCGTAGAGTGATGCAGAAGTACAAATGATGTATATACAGTACTAACTATTAACTATATATATATATATATATATATATATATATATATATATATATTAGTTACTGTATATACATTATTTGTATACTTTCTATGCTCACTCTACGTTCCAATTTATATCATATATATATATATATATATATATATATATATATCTATATATAGTATATATATATATATATAATTCTATATATGTATGTATACTGAATCCCGAAGTTTTGGACGTGATAGAAATCAATAAATAAAGGTGATAATCCACGAAGGAAAAATAACAGCGGAGTTTCCGCAGATCTTTCGACGTTCAACGTCCTTTACCTAGCAGATAAACTGACTTAAATGAGGAATTGACAGTACAGGAAAGCTCATATAACTGACAGATAGGGTGTGCCGGATTCTAGGTACTAACTCTTTATAATCCCTATCTGTCAGTTATACAAGCTTCCTGTACTGTCAATTCCTTTTGTAAGTCTTTTTATCTGCTGATTAAAGACGTTGAACGTCGAAAGATCTTGCGGGCACTCCGTTGTTTTTTATTTTTCCGTTCATGGCTTATACCTTTATATATATATATATAGGTATTATATATATATATATATATATATTTATACATATATTATATAATTATATATATATATATATATATAATATATATATATATATATATATGTTTGTGTGTGTGTGTGTGTGTGTGTGTTTGTGTGGTGTGTGTCTATTGTCACCGAAGCGTCCCAAATACCTGGTTGTTACACCTACCAATCTAGAAATTCAAAGTTACCTCGCCAGCAAGCGACACCTGAATTTTCATAACAATAAAATACGACTGAGTACCCTAAAGGCAAACAGTGATCCCTTTAGCAGGCATACAGTGCCGATTGCTTAAGCAAGCTCATGCAGTAACAGAAGGTGGGAGAAATCCTGTTTTGATGACGGGGGCATTGACCTTACCATGCTAGATTTGCCTATGGCTCAAAACTCGTATGCCCACACTTTAGTTGGCAGTACAATACCTGAATTGCATAAGCAGGCTCATGCTAGCAATAAAAACGTGGCCAGAAATCCAGTTTATATGACGTATGCAATAACTTACCATATTGGAGTTTGCCTATGGCTCGAAATGGTATTCCCACAAAACCTACGTGTATGCTATGAAAGAGCTCATCAAGACGAATAATTTGAGTTGAAAATTTTCTTTTTATAACGAAAAATAGTGAAGTTATAGGCCTTTGTATGTATTTGACATGTAATTATCGACTTCGAAATCAGCCCCAAAGCCACAAACATGGGTCATTTTCTCACTTATTGCCAGGTTGTGAAAATGATCCCACCCAAGATTTACTGTTAAAGAAAGTATTCTACTTCAAAATCCCAGTAATAACTGAGGGTACATTTTATGTCACACGAGAACACCCGCCCCCCCCTCCCCTCCCCCTCTGGTAGACTATACCTCTGTAACAGAGGCTTTTCCCTTTTCAATAGGATTTTTCGTATTCCACATCTGCCTTCTTTCTTTTCAGACATCTTTATCAGCGACTTGTCACACTATTCCTTCTTTCGGTGGAAGCATCTATGTCCAGGTGAACACATTGCCTCTTTCTTCATTAAGTATTGCTCTACACTTTTGTCCTGAGTTTCAGTAGCAGTACCCCTTACTGTTGAAGGCATCTGATGCCATGTAACATTTGCCTTTTTCTGTTGTCGGTATCGCTGTTACAGATATTTTTTTAATTTCCGATTCTGAGTACTCTTCTCCTCTTTGTGCCTCTCTTAAAAAGCTTTATCAAATATGTGAGAAATCAGACTAAGTTTATCAAAACAAGTGTGAGGTATTCATATAGGCTTAAGTTAATTACAGGGCATCACTTTTATTCTTAAATTCTAAATTTTATAAGCAGAATTCATAATCTAAGAAAAAATTACGATT
This sequence comes from Macrobrachium nipponense, assembly GCF_015104395.2. NCBI lineage: Eukaryota > Metazoa > Arthropoda > Malacostraca > Decapoda > Palaemonidae > Macrobrachium > Macrobrachium nipponense. Next base: position 115,205,364 of record NC_061107.1, read on the forward strand.
ACGTCATAACAACGTAGATTTAATTATTCTTGAAGTAACGTATTAAATGAATTAATTCAAAATTGTTAAGCTATCAAGGAATTAAATTAATCACCAAATTTTAAATTATTAAGAAATACTTAAGAAGATTTGAAAAGCAAATCTAAGCAATTAGTATAATTCAGAAGTGTTAAACGTGACATTAAATCAAATTATGCATTACTAGTCATAAGAAACCCTTTACGAAAGTTAATGAAACAAATTGTGAATGCAAAACCACGAAAACACGAAATATGTAAATATATCAAATCTACCCAAATCTAAATTTGAAAAGAATTAAAAGAAGCAGTTCAAATGAAACAAAAGTACACACATGAAAACATCATGTAAAATATTATAATCAGTGGTAATGTTAAGTCGTGATTTAATCTATAAAATATAACAATTCCTTTACACAAGCTGCAGTACTAAAATATACACCTTCACTGGTCATACCGAGGCGCGTTACCACACTTAGACACACTGCTACAAAGCTACAGGTTAGATTTTACAATATCAAAATGGAGTGGCCGACAACTAATTACTTTGCGTTAACTGAGAGAGAGAGAGAGAGAGAGAGAGAGAGAGAGCAAGCAAACGGTCTCTAGAATAGTAACTAACAAATTTTTAGGATTTCAGTTGAAGGCAAAAACTACTTAACGACGTCATCACTAAAGCACAACGTATTGGGGTCTAAGACCCACAGAATATTCCGAATCGTTTTGGAACGAAATCCATGAACATGCTAGACTTCCGGTCACATGAGACACGAACAATACCTACGTTGGCTTTTAAGGGGAAAAAATAGAAATGAGCAAAGAAAAGCGTTCGATACAAACCCTGTTAGTGGCTAGTTAGGACTGACATGTTTTAGAAACAAACAAAAACAAAGAGAGCGAGGCTGTTCATCACTAACTGAGGAGAATTAATCTACAGCAAAGGCGAACGAGGCTAAAATCTTGTCCAACGGAGCACCCACCTGTTAACAAGAGATAATTGACTGACTGTGACTCGCAATGCTGGCAGCTTAAAAACATCTGTCTCATAGACTAAGAAATCTTTTCTCTCTTTTTACGTTATTCTAGTCTTGTGAACTCTTACGTTCATTACGTACTATACTTCAGTGATTATCACCATTACTCAGAATGCAGGATAACTAGAACGATTGAAATAACAATCTTGGCGAGATATGCACTTTGCAAGGCAATGAATATGATTATATATATATATATATATATATATATATATATATATATATATATATATATATATATATATATTATATATATATATGTGTGTGTGTGTGTGTGTGTGTGTGTGTGATTATATTGAGTGTGTGTGTGTGTGTGTGTGTAACGATATTATATTTCCTGTTTTCGTATTTCCAAATGCAGTGACCAGTAAAGGTTTCGAAGCATTAAACGAATTTAATGCTTAAATGTTGCGCAAAAGGCATGAATGCCATCGCTTCCTGTTTCCCCGCACCTGGGCACATTTACAGAGCACCGAGGATTTTGGCTCTGCAGTATATTGCCAGAAAGTCACTTAGGATTCTATTGTTCTGTTATAGCTGAGAGATATGCATAAGTATTACCCTACTCTAACTTACAGCAGCAAAAAAATGAATAAAAGAGGAAAAACAATTATTGTTAAGGATATTTGTAACATAGGTCCACTTTCGAAATTTAGGTAAAGTAAGCTAATCCCTCTGTGAATAATTTGACCATTGTGCTTTGCAATTATTTGTAATATTATATTTGGTAAATTAATATATAACAGTTTTTGGTCTTATTTGCAAGAAACGAATAGTTCTCTTGAAGATAAATTTATTTCATGCTGATGTTTTATTGCACAAATAACTGATAATCGTTTCAATTAGATTATGAAACATTTCCACCTGATTTTGTATTTCATTTTGCAGATATTCTTGTGGGTGCTATAGTTTCATATCAATATTTAATCCTTTTTTTCCAAATAGTTTTATATTATTGTATATTGAATTATCTCGTATTGTTAAATTTTTAGAAATTTGAGACCTTTAATTGTACTAAAGGCTGAATTCATTATTATATGAAGGGGAGGATCTGACACACAACACGCGGGAGATCGATCCCATAAATTTAGTCGCTGGTTCACTTCTCATGCGAAATTTATCATTCATGTTAATAATTCTATGTTTAATATTGATTAAACACGATAATACCTTATTGATTTATTGTCAATAACTTGAGCTCTATCTGGTTTAAGCCTTAATTTTGTTACATCAGTGAAGGTCGTATAGAAATCCAGTTAAAATACCAATAGTATATAATGAAAATAAAATACAATCCTCAAACAATTGTAAGGCTTAATACTACATCCAGTAAGCAGACATTCAAAGTCATAATTTCCAAATAAGTTTGTTGCTTTTGGTTAACTTTTGAAGGAGATAGTATCGAGTTATAATCCAGTTATAATCGCTTCATCAGGACAAATGATCTTTTTCAATCATACATAGATAGTTTTCACATATACGTTCAACATTAAACGACGTGGCAGAAAGGCTGGAATCAAAAACCTCCTTTTTCTGGTTATTCGTCTTTAATTTTACTTTTAATTCACATTTATCCCCACAATTTCTTTTTCTCTTCATTTGAAAACTTCCTGTTTTCAGTGCTTTAACTTACAAGGATGCGTTAATAAAATCACAGGAGAATCTGAAAATGTAAATGTTCATATATATATATATATATATATATATATATATATATATATATATATATATATATATAATATATATCATATATATATATATATATATATATATATATATATATATATATATATGTGTGTGTGTGTGTGTGTGTGTGTGGTGTGTGTGTGTGCGTGAGTGGTGTGTGTGTGTGTGTGTGGGCATATTTTTTTTTTTTTTTTTGGATGTATCAAACTTCCATGTATTTGAGAACATTAATTTACTTTTGAACAGTCAACACCTTGAAATAAGGATGGAGTTTTCTTGATGTTATTTAACTTCAGTAGACCCGATTTAAATCTAGTGAAAAGAATTCTGGTTAATAGGCAATGGACTTTATTCCTTTGAAAGCAAAGAAACCTACCCCGCAAATGTGAACTTTTGTTTGCAGAGGCAGGAGTCTCAGGCGTAGTTATCAAGCGAAAACTTTGACCTTCAGTTGAATGGTGGTCAGGAGCAATTTTCACTCACTGTCTGTTCCATATATCCCTTTTTCTCACTGCTGTTATTAAATATTATTTGTTATCTATTACAGTAGAAGTTAATAAGCGACGGTGTTTTTTTTTTTTGTAACTTCATTTCATTAAGTTCAAAGGTTCATGCTAGCAGAGGTCATTTCTATAATTCTAGGAGATATATTTTGTAACCCTGTCATATTGATATTCGTTTCTTGCTACTCTGTGTAGGCTGCATAATAGATAATATCAACTGCTTATGATGTAGATTTTCATATGTCAAAATATCAAAACCCCTCATTATATAGCATGACTCTTATTTGTACGCTCTAATCGTTAAAGCAGAAAATGAACAAATTAAACATCTGCCAAACCATAAAATAATTATCATTCCCCCTCCACGACCTCCCCAAATAATAATCAGTTTGAAAAATGGCACTGGAAATAAACAGGTTCCACTCATTTTGCTTGAAAAATAGTCATTGTTCCATTGCTTTTCGTGCCTATAATAGGATGTCATATGCCCCATGCCACCGCTTAATTTGAACCTGGCTATATTTTTTTTTTTTTTTTTTTTTTTTTTTTTAGTTTTGGGGAGCCTTAATACTATCACTTGGAATTAACTCATGTTTTTAATTATGGCTTCTATTCGTTAGTGTCAGGCTCATGTAAGTAATACTTCATGATGGAGACGTCCATTGGGCAAGTAGGGAAAATGCTTGGCCAAAACGCCTAGGAAATTGATAGATATGCATCTTTAACGGATAAACATATATCTTAGGTAAAAACGTAAATTCAGACATAATAAATGGATAATCTATGAGATGAAGCGGAATGGAGCTAAACAAGAAATTTAAAAAATGTTAAAAGAGTGTTTCGGGTTTCTAACTCATGTTAGAGTTAAAAATGTTCAAACACTGGGTTTGAATTACCTTGCCATCCATACGGGAATTCCTGAAATCGCTCCTTGATATCGTCTTAACAATATGATATATGTATATATATATATATATATATATATATATATATATAGTATATATATATATATAGTATATATATATATATATGTGTGTGTGTGTGTGTGTGTGTGTGTGTGTGTGTATGTGTATGTGTAACTGAATCACGACAGTTTGGAACGTGATAAATCCATAAATAAAGGTATGAGCCACGAAGGAAAAATAAACAACGGAGTTTCTGCAAGATCTTTCGACTCGACGTCGTTTACTCAGCTGAGTAAAGGACGTCGAGTCGAAAGATTTTGGAGAAACTCCGTTGTTTATTTTCCCTTCGTGGCTTATACCTTTATATATATATATATATATATATATATATATATATATATATATATATATATCACATATTATATAAAAATAATTATTACATCGTGATTTACATTCAATCATTAAGCTTCAATGTCGTTTAAACATCCATTTCACGCTACTTCGGGAAAATCCCCGAACGGGAATTATCACCGAAGGGAAATTTTTTAAGCGATAAATGGAATGGTACTGAAGTGTCTCGAACACACTTCACATACCTTCCAACGCCTGTGTCGACTGTTCGAGACGCTTCAGTACAAATCCTTTCATCGCTGAAATAATTCCCCTTCTGGAATATTCCCGAATTAGATATTAAAATGTGTACCTAATAATATAGCAGTACGAATGTTTACTTCAATGCCTGAAGCTTTAATCATTGTACAGCCTCTGTTACTTTCTGCAATCCATTTACAAGACTAAACAATAGATAAAGCATAAATTTATAAGATCAAATTAACAAAATATATATCCACCCCGTACTCCTAGATTTCTTTTTTTGATATGCTACATGATTCAAGAACGTCACAAGATGCTCCTTTTAATAATGATAATTGCCTCTTATTGTTAAAATCGTTTTCTATAACAATATACTAAACAAAGAATCGGCATTAAGTTGATTTAAACCTTACAGTTAGATATTAATGTATTATTTCCCCTCCATGTCTGTGCTATCGCAGAACTTCCTCGGGAACCAGTTACAGTTTGAACAATATAATGGTAATAAAATTGCCTATATAGAGGTTTGCCTCGAGGGGTAAATACAAAAAAGCATTCATTGAACTAAATATTTTAGAATAATTGCAGGCAAAAACATTCACAAATATGACAGGAGAAAGTAAAGACTAAAAGAAGTAAGGCAGATTAATATCAAACGCGCCAACCACTGCCTTTTACGTTAGTTTGAACAACCAATGATTTTATTAACAAATAAACTGACGAGTCTATACTGTAAACAACCGACTGAGTACGAAGCTACTGTGACAACAATTCTACTGGCTGTCCTATCGTTGTGAAAATGGGCCATTAAACATAAAGACAGGTAAAGAATAAACAATAAAATCGGGTGTGTTTTTACTAGTGGCGGTCTGAATACAAACAGATACCCACACACTACATAACCATTTGCATTGGGGGATAGGAACTTCGGAGAAACCGCAGATACTCAGTTTTCATGGTAATATAACAATGGATTTCTAATCTCATCATTGGTACAGAGTGCGCCACCTGATCTAATTAAGTCGACAGAATTACTATTCAGTGTGAGATCAAGGATATTATTATTATTATTATTATTGTTGTTGTTGTTGTTGTTGTTGTTGTACTTAGGAAGCAGACCCTCTTTCAGGCTACTTTCGGCAGCGTTACAATTGTAGAGATTCTTTTCTATTTTTTGAATGGAGGCTTTTTCCGTACTACTTAAACAGGCTAGTAGAGCACCCATGGAGGTCATTATACAAATGCAGGTTAAACATCGATGTATATATTTCAGCTTATACAGGTAAACTATGATGTCATAGTCATCAAAGTCATTCTCTCTCTCTCTCTCTCTCTCTCTCTCTCTCTCTCTCTCTCTCTCTCTCTCTCTCTCTCGTTTTCTTATAGCGAGCTTTGTTATTATATTATTATTATTATTATTATTTATTTTTTTTTTTTTTTTTTTTTTGCTCTATCACAGTCCTCCAATTCGACTGGGTGGTATTTATAGTGTGGGGTTCCGGGTTGCATCCTGCCTCCTTAGAGTCCATCACTTTTCTAACTATGTGTGCCGTTTCTAGGATCACACTCTTCTGCATGAGGCCGGAGCTACTTCAGCCTCTAGTTTTTTCTAGATTCCTTTTCAGGGATCTTGGGATCGTGCCTAGTGCTTGCCTAGTGCTCCTATGTTATGGGTACGATTTCCTTTGGCATATCCCATAATCCTTCTTATTTCTATTTTTCAGATCTTGATACTTATCCATTTTTTTCCCTCTCTTTCTCTTCAACTCTGGTGTCCCATGGTATTGCGACATCAATGAGTGATACTTTCTTCTTGACTTTGTCAATCAACGTCACGTCTGGTCTGTTTGCACGTATCACCCTATCCGTCCTGATACCATAGTCCCAGAGGATCTTTGCGTGATCGTTTTCTATCACTCCCTCAGGTTGGTGCTCGTACCACTTATTACTGCAAGGTAGCTGATGTTTCTTGCACAGGCTCCAGTGGAGGGCTTTTGCTACTGAATCATGCCTCTTTTTGTACTGGTTCTGTGCAAGTGCCGCATTCGCTTGCTATGTGGTTTATGGTTTCATTTTTCGTATTGCACTTCCTACATATGGGAGAGATGTTATTTCCATCTATCGTTCTTTGGACATATCTGGTTCTTATTGGGCCTGATCTTGTGCCGTTCCGCTGTTATCATTCCTTCAGTTTCCTTCTTTAGCTCTCCCCTCTGTAGCCATTGCCATGTGTCATTGCTGCTAGTTCTTTAGTCTGTCTCATGTATTGTCCGTGCATTTGTTTGTTGTGCCAGTCCTCTGTTCTGTCTGTCATTCTCCTGTCTCTGTATATTTCTGGGTCTTCGTCTACTTTTATTAGTCCTTCCTCCCATGCACTCTTTAGCCACTCGTCTTCACTGGTTTTTCAGATATTGCCCCAGTGCTCTGTTCTCGGTGTTGACGCAGTCCTCTATACTTAGTAGTCCTCTCCCTCCTTCCTTTCGTGTTATGTATAGCCTGTCCGTATTTGCTCTTGGGTGTAGTGCTTTGTGTATTGTCATATGTTTCCTGGTTTTCTGATCTATGCTGCGGAGTTCTGCCTTCGTCCATTCCACTATTCCTGCGCTGTATATGGATTACTGGCACTGCCCATGTGTTTTATATGGGCTTTATCATATTTCGGCGTTGTAGTTTTGACGCGTATCGCCTTGAGTCTCTGCATATTTCTTTCCTGATCGTGTCCTTCATCTCTTGGTGTTTTATTTTATATCCCCTCCTCATTATTCCCAGGTATTTGTATCCTGTCTCATCTATGTGTTTGATGTTGCTCCCATCTGGTAGCTTTATCCCTTCAGTTTCTCGTTACTTTTGCCTTTTTGTATGTTGACTAAGGCGCATTTTTCTATTCCAAACTCCATCCTGATGTCCCCAGATACAATCCTTACAGTCTGGATTAGGTTATCTATTTCCTTGATGCTCTTACCATACAACTTGATGTCGTCCATGAACATCAGATGGTTGATTCTGTTGCCTCTTTTCTTGAGTTGGTACCCGGCATCCATCTTCTGTAGTACTTTTGTCATGGGAATCATGGCTACTACGAAGAGTAGTGGGGACAGTGAGTTGCCCTGGAAGATCCCTCTCCTGATATTAACCTCTGCTAGTCTTATTCCAGAGCTTGTAAGTATTGTATTCCAGTTGCGCATTGTATTTTTGAGGAAGCTGATGGTGTTTTCCTCTGCCCCATATATTTTCAGGCATTCTATTAGCCATGTGTGTGGTATCATTGTCGAAGGCTTTCTTATAGTCTATCCATGCCATGCTTAGGTTGGTTTTCCTTCTCCTACTGTTTCTTCATTACCATTTGTCTATCAGGTAGCTGGTCTTTTGTGCCCCTACACTTCCTTCTGCAGCTTTCTGTTGGTGGGGGATGGTGTTTGTGTCCTCTAGGTAATTGTATAGCCTTTCACTGATGATACCTGTTTAGTTTTTATACTTCCACATTATTGGTAGGCAGGTGATAGGCCTGTAGTTACTGGCTATATTTCCCTTACTCTTGTCTTTTTTGTACTAAGGATGTTCTTCCTGTGGTCATCCATTTGGGTGCATGGTGATTTGAGATACAATGCTGAAGTTGTTCTGCTATTCGTGGTGTGTAGGGCCTTGAAGTTTTTGAGCCAGTATCCATGGACTTCATCGGGACCTTGGGGCTTTCCAGTTTGGCATTTTCTTTTGGTTGGTGTCTGACTGTGTCTGTCGTGATCTCTGTGAATCTTTGTTTTATTCTCCCTGTTTCTTCTTCCTTGATTTCCTGGAGCCATGTGCATGTTTGTTGTGTGATACCGGATTGCTCCATATGTTTTCCCAGAGTCTCTTACTTGGTTCGGCTTCAGGAATTTTCTGGGTGGTGTTCTTCCCCTCTTAGTTGGCTGTATAGTCTTTTCTGGTTGGTTCCGAATAGTTTGTTCTGTTGGTATCCCTTATTCCTGTTCATGTACCGTTGGATCTTATGTGCTTTGGCCTTAAGCCTCTGTTTTTTACATCTTCTATTGTCCTCAATGGACTTAAGTCAAGTTAAGCAACATTGGGGCCGGTCAGTCGTTGGATGGTGACCGCTCTCCTGGCGTTGATTCCTTGGGAAGGATCTTTACCATAATTTCCTCAGTCTACTCAGCTGTAAATGAGTACCTATCCCTGATGGGGTAGGGTCCAGCTATGGGTTTAAATAGCAAAACTCAGCAATGATGGAAAGAAATGAAGGAATAAACGACAACGACGTAAATGGAACCTCTGGCAACAGAGGAGCTTCGTCCGGCAACCAGGTATTCAACCCAATTGAAGGGGAAGACGTCAGGTACTTGGAGGTCGTCATCCAGCAACTGATCACTTACAACGACAATAATCAACAGCCTGAGATTGGAGCTACAGAAGCAAAAAGGAAGAAAATGGACAAGAGAAGAAAATAAGGAAATATGGAGATGCTACATCAGAAGCAACCCGACGGAGAGAGGATATAGAAGAAGATTGGTCAACATCTGGAATGAGAGGGAATAACACCCCCCCAAACAGAGCAGATGGCTGGCAGACCAAGTAAGGAACATAAAGAAAAGAACTGGCTCTCCCCAACAGAAAGAGAAGAACTGGAAAGGAACATAAAGAAAAAGAACTGGCTCTCCCCAACAGAAAGAGAGAACTGGAAAGGGAAATGTCACACGACAACGAATTACACGAAGACGATGCCGACAGAAGACGACAGGGAGGATGAGGTATCAAACAAACGACACACGAAGAAACACCGACGAAGTAACAGAGAGGAACGGAATGGGTAGAAAAGATTAGAACAATGGATGGAGCCAGATACAGAGAGAACAAAGATCCCCTCCATGAAAGCCTACAACACCAAGAAATTAAGGGAGAAAACAAGTGAGGTCAATGAAATAATGGGCCATAATACACACCACCAGTATCACAGAAACAAATAACTTGGTATATGCAGGAGCAAGATTAGTAGCAGAACTGATGGGGATTCGTACACCAACACCACCAGCACAAACCAACCCAACAGAAACCAAAACAGCAACCTCCTTGGAAAAAGCGCCTGGAAAAGCAAATCATGGTGATGAGATCTGACTTGAGTAAACTGAAAGAGATGGCAGAAAAGAGGCTAAGAAGCAAGAAAACAAGGGAGGTAAGGAACTCAACGAGAAAATACAAGTACAAGAGAGGGGACTAAACAACACAATAGAAGATGTAAAACAGAGGCTTAAGGCCAAAGCACATAAGATCCAACGGTACATGAACAGGAATAAGGGATACCAACAGAACAAACTATTCGGAACCAACCAGAAAAAGACTATACAGCCAACTAAGAGGGGAAGACAACCACCCAGAAATTCCTGAAGCCGAACCAAGTAAGAGACTCTGGGAAACATATGGAGCAATCCGGTATCACACAACAACATGCAACATGGGCTCCAGGAAATCAAGGAAGAAGAAACAGGGAGAATAAAACAAAGAGTTCACAGAGATCACGACAGACACAGTCCAGACACCAACCAAAGAAAATGCCAAACTGGAAAGCCCCAGGTCCCGATGAAGTCCATGGATACTGGCTCAAAAACTTCAAGGCCCTACACCCACGAATAGCAGAACAACTTCAGCATTGTATCTCAAATCACCATGCAACCCAAATGGATGACCACAGGAAGAACATCCTTAGTACAAAAAGACAAGAGTAAGGGAAATATAGCCAGTAACTACAGGCCTATCACCTGCCTACCAATAATGTGGAAGTTACTAATCAGGTATCATCAGTGAAAGGCTATACAATTACCTAGAGGACCACAAACACCATCCCCCACCAACAGAAAGGCTGCAGAAGGAAGTGTAGGGGCACAAAAAGACCAGCTCCTGATAGACAAAATGGTAATGAAGAACAGTAGGAGAAGGAAACCAACCTAAGCATGGCATGGATAGACTATAAGAAAGCCTTCGACATGATACCACACACATGGCTAATAGAATGCCTGAAAATATATGGGGCGAGAAAACACCATCAGCTTCCTCAAAAATACAATGCGCAACTGGATACAATACTTACAAGCTCTGGAATAAGACTTAGCAGAGGTTAATATCAGGAGAGGGATCTTCCAGGGCGACTCACTGTCCCCACTACTCTTCGTAGTAGCCATGATTCCCATGACAAAAGTACTACAGAAGATGGATGCCGGGTACCAACTCAGAAAAGAGGCACAGAATCAACCATCTGATGTTCATGGACGACATCAAGTTGTATGGTAAGAGCATCAAGGAAATAGATAACCTAATCCAGACTGTAAGGATTGTATCTGGGGACATCAGGATGGAGTTTGGAATAGAAAAATGCGCCTTAGTCAACATACAAAAAGGCAAAGTAACGAGAACTGAAGGGATAAGCTACCAGATGGGGAGCAACATCAAACACATAGATGAGACAGGATACAAATACCTGGGAATAATGGAGGAGGGGGGATATAAAACACCAAGAGATGAAGGACACGATCAGAAGAATATATGCAGAGACTCAAGGCGATACTCGAGTCAAAACTCAACGCCGGAAATATGATAAAAGACCATAAACAAACACATGGGCAGTGCCAGTAATCAGATACAGCGCAGGAATAGTGGATGGACGAAGGCAGAACTCCGCAGCATAGATCAGAAAACAGGAAACATATGACAATACACAAAGCACTACACCCAAGAGCAAATACGGACAGGCTATCATAACACGAAAGGAAGGAGGGAGAGGACTACTAAGTATAGAGGACTGCGTCAACACGAGAACGAGCACTGGGGCAATATCTGAAACCAGTGAAGACGAGTGGCTAAAGAGTGCATGGGAGGAAGGATAATAAAAGTAGACGAAGACCCAGAAATATTACAGAGACAGGAGAATGACAGACAGAACAGAGGACTGGCACAACAAACAAATGCACGGACAATACATGAGACAGACTAAAGAACTAGCCAGCAATGACACATGGCAATGGCTACAGAGGGGAGAGCTAAAGAAGGAACTGAAGGAATGATAAACAGCGGCACAAGATCAGGCCCTAAGAACCAGATATGTCCAAAGAACGATAGATGGAAATAACATCTCTCCCATATGTAGGAAGTGCAATACGAAAATGAAACCATAAACCACATAGCAAGCGAATGCCCGGCACTTGCACAGAACCAGTCAAAAAACAGAGGCATGATTCAGTAGCAAAAGCCCTCCACTGGAGCCTGTGCAAGAAACATCAGCTACCTTGCAGTAATAAGTGGTACGAGCACCAACCTGAGGGAGTGATAGAAAACGATCACGCAAAGATCCTCTGGGACTATGGTATCAGACGGATAGGGTGATACGTGCAAACAGACAGACGTGACGTTGATTGACAAAGTCAAGAAGAAAGTATCACTCATTGATGTCGCAATACCATGGGACACCAAGTTGAAGAGAAAGAGAGGGAAAAAATGGATAAGTATCAAGATCTGAAAATAGAAATAAGAAGGATATGGCTTATGCCAAAGGAAATCGTACCCGATAACTCTAATAGGAGCACTAGGCAGCACTAGGCGGCGATCCCAAGATCCCTGAAAAGGAATCTAGAAAAACTAGAGGCTGAAGTAGCTCCTGGGCCTCATGCAGAGATTGTGATCCTATGAAACTGGCACACATAGTTAGAAAAGTGATGGACTCCTAAGGAGGCAGGATGCAACCCTGAACCCCACACTATAAATACCACCCAGTCGAATTGGAGGACTGTGATAGAGCAAAAAAAAAAAATAAATAAATATAATAATAATAATAATAACCAACAAAGCTCGCTATAAGAAAAACGAAAGAGAGAGAGATGAGAGAGAGAGAGAGAGAGAGAGAGAGAGAGAGAGGAGAGAGAGAGAGGAGAGAGAATGACTTTGATGACTATGACATCATAGTTTACCTGTATAAGCTGAAATATATACATCGATGTTTAACCTGCATTTGATAATGACCTCCATGGGTGCTCTACTAGCCTGTTTAAGTAGTACGGAAAAAGCCTCCATTCAAAAAATAGAAAAGAATCTCTACAATTGTAACGCTGCCGAAGTAGCCTGAAAGAGGGTCTGCTTCCTAAGTACAACAACAACAACAACAACAACAACTAATAATAATAATCAATAATAATCCTTATCTCACACTGAATAGTAATTCTGTCGACTTAATTAGATCAGGTGGCGCACTCTGTACCAATGATGAGATTAGAAATACCATTGTATATTTACCATGAAAACTGAGTATCTGCGTTTCTCCGAAGTTCCTATCCCCCAATGCAATGGTTATGTAGTGTTTTTGTATCTGTTTTGTATTCAGACCGCCACTAGTAAAACACACCCGATTTTATTGTTTATTCTTTACCTGTCTTTATGTTTAATGGCCCATTTTCACAACGATAGGACAGCCAGTAGAATTGTTGTCACAGTAGCTTCCGTTACTCAGTCGGTTGTTTACAGTATAGACTCGTCATTTATTTGTTAATAAAATCATTGGTTGTTCAAACTAAACGGTAAAAGGCAGTGGTTGGCGCGTTTGATATTAATCTGCCTTACTTCTTTTAGTCTTTACTTTTCTCCTGTCATATTTGTGAATGTTTTTGCCTGCAATTATTCTAAAATATTTAGTTCAATGAATGCTTTTTTTGTATTTACCCCTCGAGGCAAACCTCTATATAGGCAATTTTTATTACCATTATATTGTTCAACTGTAACTGGTTCCCGAGGAAGTTCTGCGATAGCACAGACATGGAGGGGAAATAATACAGTAAGTATCTAACTGTAAGGTTTAAATCAATCTTAATGCCGATTCTTTGTTTTAGTATATTGTTATAGAAAAACGATTTTAACAATAAGAGGCAATTATCATTATTAAAAGGAGCATCTTGTGACGTTCTTGAATCATGTAGCTATCAAAAGAAATCTAGAGTACGGGGTGCTATATATTTTGTTAATTTGATCTTATAAATTTATGCTTTATCTATTGTTAGTCTTGTAAATGGATTGCAGAAAGTAACAGAGGCTGTACAATGTATTAAAGCTTCAGGCATTGAAGTAAACATTCGTACTGCTATATTATTAGGTACACATTTTAATATCTACTTCGGGAATATTCCAGAAGGGGAATTATTTCAGCGATGAAAGGATTTGTACTGAAGCGTCTCGAACAGTCGACACAGGCGTTGGAAGGTACTGTGAAGTGTGTTCGAGACACTTCAGTACCATTCCAAATTATCGCTTAAAAAATTTCCCTTCGGTGATAATTCCCGTTCGGGGATTTTCCCGAAGTAGCGTGAAATGGATGTAAAACGACATTTGAAGCTTAATGATTGAATGTAAAATCACGATGGTAATAATTATTTTTATATAATATGTGATATATATATATATATATATGTATATATATATATATATATATATATATATATATATATATATATATATAAAGGTATAAGCCACGAAGGGAAAATAAACAACGGAGTTTCTCCAAAATCTTTCGACTCGACGTCTTTACTCAGCTGAGTAAACGACGTCGAGTCGAAAGATCTTGCAGAAACTCCGTTGTTTATTTTTCCTTCGTGGCTCATACCTTTATTTATGGATTTATCACGTTCCAAACTGTCGTGATTCAGTTACACATACACATACACACACACACACACACACACACACCACATATATATATATATATATATATATATATATATATATATACATATATCATATTGTTAAGACGATATCAAGGAAGCGATTTCAGGAATTCCCGTATGGATGGCAGGTAATTTCAACCCAGTGTTTGTAACATTTTTAACTCTAACATGAGTTAGAAACCCGAACACCTCTTTTAACATTTTTTAAATTTCTTGTTTAGCTCCATTCCGCTTCATCTCATATATTATCCATTTATTATGTCTGAATTTACGTTTACCTAAGATATATGTTTATCCGTTAAAGATGCATATCTATCAATTTCCTAGGCGTTTTGGCCAAGCATTTTCCCTACTTGCCCAATGGACGTCTCCATCATGAAGTATTACTTACATGAGCCTGACACTAACGAATAGAAGCCATAATTAAAAACATGAGTTAATTCCAAGTGATAGTATTAAGGCTCCCCAAAAACTAAAAAAAAAAAAAAAAAAAAAAAAAAGAGCCAGGTTCAAATTAAGCGGTGGCATGGCATATGACATCCTATTATAGGCACCGAAAAGCAATGGAACAATGACTATTTTTCAAGCAAAATGAGTGGAACCTGTTTATTTCCAGTGCCATTTTTCAAACTGATTATTATGGGGCAGGTCGTGAGTGGGAATCGATTATTTATGTTTGGCAGATGTTTAATTTGTTCATTTTCTGCTTTAACGATTAGAGCGTACAAATAAGAGTCATGCTATATAATGAGGTTTGATATTTTGACATATGAAAAATTCTACATCATAAGCAGTTGATATTATCTATTATGCAGCCTACACAGAGTAGCAAGAAACGAATATCAATATGACAGGGTTACAAAATATATCTCCTAGAATTATAGAAATGACCTCTGCTAGCATGAACCTTTGAACTTAATGAAATGAAGTTACAAAAAACACCGTCGCTTATTAACTTCTACTGTAATAGATAACAAATAATATTTAATAACCATGCAGTGAGAAAAAAGGGATATATGGAACCAGACAGTGAGTGAAATTGCTCCTGACCACCATTCAACTGAAGGTCAAAGTTTTCGCTTGATAACTACGCCTGACTCCTGCCTCTGCAAACAAAAGTTCACATTTGCGGGTAGGTTTCTTTGCTTGTTTCAAGGAATAAAGTCCATTGCCTATATTAACCAGAATTCTTTTCACTAGATTTAAATCGGGTCTACTGAAGTTAAATACATAAGAAAACTTCCCATCCTTATTTCAAGGTGTTGACTGTTCAAAAGTAAATTAATGTTCTCAAAATACATGGAAGTTGATACATCCAAAAAAAAAAAAAAAATATGCCCACCCACACAACACACACACACTCACGCACACACACACACACACACACACACACACACACACATATATATATATATATATATGTATATATATATATATATATATATATATATATATATATATATATATATGTATATATATTGAACATTTACATTTTCAGATTCTCCTGTTGATTTTATTAACGCATCCTTGTAAGTTAAAGCACTGAAAACAGGGAAGTTTTCAAATGAAGAGGAAAAAGAAATTGTGGGGATAAATGTGAATTAAAAGTAAATTAAAGACGAATAACCAGAAAAATGGAGGTTTTTGATTCCAGCCTTTCTGCCACGTCGTTTAATGTTTGAAACGTATATGTGAAACTATCTATGTATATTGAAAAAGATCATTTGTCCTGATGAAGCGATTATAACTGGATTATAACTCGATACTATCTCCTTCAAAAGTTAACCAAAAGCAACAAAACTTATTTGGAAATTATGACTTTGAATGTCTGCTTACTGGATGTAGTATTAAGCCTTACAATTGTTTGAGGATTGTATTTTATTTTCATTATATACTATTGGTATTTTAACTGGATTTCTATACGACCTTCACTGTTGTAACAAAATTAAAGGCTTAAACCAGATAGAGCTCAAGTTATTGACAATAAATCAATAAGGTATTATCGTGTTTTAATCATATTAAACATAGAATTATTAACATGAATGATAAATTTCGCATGAGAAGTGAACCAGCGACTAATTTTATGGGATCGATCTCCCGCGTGTTGTGTGTCAGATTCCTCCCCTTCATATAATAAATGAATTCAGCCTTTAGTACAATTAAAGGTCTCAAATTTCTAAAAATTTACAATACGAGATAATTCAATATACAATAATATCAAAAAACTATTTTGGAAAAAAAGGATTAAATATTAGATATGAACTATAGCACCCACAAGAATATCTGCAAAATGAAATACAAAATCAGGTGGAAATGTTTCATAATCTAATTGAAACGATTATCCAGTTTAATTTGTGCAATAAAACATCAGCATGAAATAAATTTATCTTCAAGAGAACTATTCATTCTTGCAAATAAGACCAAAAACTGTTATATATTAATTTACCAAATATAATATTACAAATAATTGCAAGCACAATGGTCAAACTTATTCACAGAGGGGATTAGCTTACTTTACCTAAATTTCGAAAGTGGACCTATGTTACAAATATCTTAACAATAATTGTTTTTCCTCTTTTATTCATTTTCTGCTGTAGTTAGAGTAGGGTAATACTATGCATATCTCTCAGCTATAACAGAACAATAGAATCCTAAGTGACTTCTGGCAATATACTTTTGCAGAGCCAAAATCCTCGGTGCTCTGTAAATGTGCCCCAGGTGCGGGAACAGGAAGCGATGGCATTCATGCCTTTTGCGCAACATTTAAGCATTAAATTCGTTTTAATGCTTCGAAACCTTTACTGGTCACTGCATTTGGAAATACGAAACAGGAATATAATATCTGTTACACACACACACACACACACACACACATATATAATACACACACACACACACACACACATCACACATATATATATATATATATATATAATATATATATATATATATATATATATATATATATAATCATATTATTGCCTTGCAAAGTGCATATCTCGCCAAGTATTGTTATTTCAATCGTTCTAGTTATCCTGCATTCTGAGTAATGGTGATAATCACTGAAGTATAGTACGTAATGAACGTAAGAGTTCACAAGACTATGAATAACGTAAAAAGAGAGAAAGATTTCTTAGTCTATGAGAACCAGATGTTTTAAGCTGCCAGCATTGCGAGTCACAGTCAGTCAATTATCTCTTGTTAACAGGTGGGTGCTCCGTTGGACAAGATTTTAGCCTCGTTCGCCTTTGCTGTAGATTAATTCTCCTCAGTTTAGTGATGAACAGCCTCGCTCTCTTTGTTTTGTTTCTAAAACATGTCAGTCCTAACTAGCCACTAACAGGGTTTGTATCGAACGCTTTTCTTTGCTCATTTCTATTTTTTCCCCTTAAAAGCCACGTAGGTATTGTTCGTGTCTCATGTGACCGGAAGTCTAGCATGTTTCATGGATTTCGTTCCAAAACGATTCGGAATATTCTGTGGGTCTTAGCCCCAATACGTTGTGCTTTAGTGATGACGTCGTTAAGTAGTTTTTGGCCTTCAACTGAAATCCTAAAAATTTGTTAGTTACTATTCTAGAGACCGTTTGCTTGCTCTCTCTCTCTCTCTCTCTCTCTCTCTCTCTCAGTTAACGCAAAGTAATTAGTTGTCGGCCACTCCATTTTGATATTGTAAAATCTAACCTGTAGCTTTGTAGCAGTGTGTCTAAGTGTGGTAACGCGCCTCGGTATGACCAGTGAAGGTGTATATTTTAGTACTGCAGCTTGTGTAAAGGAATTGTTATATTTTTATAGATTAAATCACGACTTAACATTACCACTGATATAATATTTTTACATGATGTTTTTCATGTGTGTACTTTTGTTTTCATTTGAACTGCTTCTTTTAATTCTTTTCAAATTTAGATTTGGGTAGATTTGATATATTTACATATTTCGTGTTTTCGTGGTTTTGCATTCACAATTTGTTTCATTAACTTTCGTAAGTGTTTCTTATGGATCTAGAATGCATAATTGATTTAATTTCACGTTTTTAACACTTCTGAAGTTATACTAATTTTTGCTTAGATTTGCTGCTTTTCAAATCTTCTTAAGTAATTTCTTAATATTTAAAATTTGGTTGATTAATTTAATTCCTTGATAGCTTAACAATTTTGAATTAATTCATTTAATACGTTACTTCAAGAATTAATTAAATCTACGTTGTTATGACGTAATCGTATTTTTTTTCTTAAGATTATGAATTCTGCTTATAAATTTAGAATTTAAGAATAAAAGTGATGCCCTGTAATTAACTTAAGCCTAATGAATACCTCACACTTGTTTTGATAACTTAGTCTGATTTTCTCACATATTTGATAAGCTTTTTAAGAGAGGCACAAAGAGGAGAAGAGTACTCAGAATCGGAAATTTAAAAAATCATCTGTAACAGCGATACCGACACAAAGAAAAAGGCAAATGTTACATGGCATCAGATGCCTTCAACAGTAAGGGAGTACTGCTACTGAACTCAGGACAAAAGTGTAGACAATACTTAATGAAGAAAGAGGCAATGTGTTCACCTGGACATAGATGCTTCCACCGAAAGAAAGGAATATGTGACAAGTCGCTGATAAAGATGTCTGAAAAGAAAGAAGGCAGATGTGGAATACGAAAAATCCTTTTGTTTGAAAAGGGAAAAAGCCTCTGTTACAGAGGTATAGTCTACCAGAGGGGAGGGGAGGGGGGGGCGGGTGTTCTCGTGTGCATAAAATGTAACCCTCAGTTATTTACTGGGATTTTGAAGTAGAATACTTTCTTAACAGTAATCTTGGTATCATTTTCACAACCTGGCAATAAGTGAGAAAATGACCCATGTTTGTGGCTTTGGGGCTGATTTTTCCGAAGTCGATAATTACATGTCAATACACTACAAAGGCCTATAACTTCACTATTTTTCGTTATAAAAAGAAAATTTTTCAACTCAAAATTATTCGTCTTGATGAGCTCTTTCTAGCATACACGTAGGTTTTGTGGGAATACCATTTTCGAGCATAGGCAACCTCCAATATGGTAAGTTATTGCATACGTCATATAAACTGGATTTCTGGCCACGTTTATTGCTAGCATGAGCCTGCTTATGCAATTCAGTATTGTACTGCCAACTAAAGTGTGGGCATACGAGTTTTGAGCCATAGGCAACCTCTAGCATGGTAAGTCAATGCCCCCGTCATCAAAACAGGATTTCTGCCCACCTTCTGTTACTGGCATGAGCTTGCTTAAGCAATTCGGCACTGTATTGCCTGCTAAAGGGATCACTGTTGCCTTTAGGGTACTCAGTCCGTATTTTATTTGTTATGAAAATTCAGGTTGTCCTGCTTGCTGCGAGGTAACTTATTTGAATTCTATGATTGGGTAGGGTGTAACAACCAGTATTTGGGACGCTTCGTGACAATAGACACACACACAAACACACATACACACACACACACAAACACATATATATATATATATAATATATATTATATATATATATATATATATATATATATATATATATATATATATATATATATATATATAGATATATATATATATATATATAGTATAAGGTATAACCATGAAGGTAAAAATAAACACGGAGTGCCCGCAAGATCTTTCGACGTTCAACGTCCTTTAATCGCAGAATAAAAAGACTTACAAAGGAATTGACAAGTACAGGAAAGCTTGTATAACTGACAGATAGGGATTATAAAGAGATTAGTACCTAGAATCCGGCACACCCTATCTGTCAGTTATATGAGCTTTCCTGTACTGTCAATTCCTCATTTAAGTCAGTTTATCTGCTAGGTTAAATGGACGTTGAACGTCGAAAGAGCTTGCGGAAACTCCGCTGTTTATTTTTCCTTCGTGGCTTATACCTTTATTTATGGATTTATCACGTCCAAACTTTCGGGATTCAGTTATACATACATATATATAATATATATATATATATATATATATATATATATATATATTATATATATATATATATATATATAAAAATTGGAACCGTAGAGTGATTGCAGAAGTACAAATAATGTATATACCGTAACTAAACTATTTACTCTATATATATATGTGTTATATATATATATATATATATATATATATATATATATTATATATATATATATATATATATATAGATATATATAAATTATATATATATATATATATATATATATATATATATATATATATATATATATATATATATATATATATATATATATTATATGTATATATATTAATATATATATATATATATAATTATATATATATATATAGATATATATATACATATGTATATATGTATATATATATATATATATGTATATATATATATATATATATATATATATATATATATAATATATATCTATATATATATCATATATCTATACTATATATATATATATATATATATATATATATATTATATATATCTATATCTATTACTATATATATATATATATATATATATACTATATATATATATAAATTTGAACCGTAGAGTGATGCAGAAGTACAAATAATGTATATACAGTAACTAATATATATATATATATATATATATATATATATATATATATATATATATATCTATATATATATATGTTAATAGTTTAGTTACTGTATATACATCATTTGTACTTCTGCATCACTCTACGGTTTCAATTTTCACACTTATTGACGACAATAAACATTGTTCTTTGATTATCAGAAACATCAAGAAATAGTTAGTTTCTGAAAAAAATTTATGCACAACATAAAGATATTGCCTTCACTGCTCCCTCATCTCACTGTCTTTGTCTTTCGTTTGGATGACTATCGTCCAATATAATTTTTCTCAGAATATCCCTTGTTACCTTCTGAGAGTTTCAACAAGATTAGCCTAAGAAATGGGATCCGCATTTATTTATATAAATTGTTCTGTTTCTCATCTCGTCCGACGTGGGTGTAAAAGGAGGCCAATTTGCCACAATCACTCGGGCATCTTAAATGGCATCCTCTTATAAAGCCAATTAAATTGTTATGATGAAAGTTGCAAAAGCAAATTATAATATGTGGTTCATATCTTTGATTGCTCGTAGTTTCTATGAATTTCCATCAGGAGTTGACGGAGAATTAATTAGTATTCATTATTGTTAACAAGTGTATTTACGTGAATACGCCAGAATTTCATGAACTGCAGAGCGTTAATATTTTTATTATAGTTGAACGCTTCTGGGGGAGATTAGATTCAGCCACTGCAAAGCACCTAAATACTTTAAGTAGTACTGACTGAATTTGAAGTTTAATGCCACTCCCAGCCCTGTTAGTAAGGAAAAAATATTTCAGCAGCTAACCAGGGGAACTAGTTCTTATCATTTAGCACACTGCAAACAAATTTAAATATAAACAAAGACAAGAAACGTAAATGCAAACAAATATATATACGCAATATATTTAATAAACTACCTCAAGTATCGTCTGCCTTGTACATAACGCGGATTTTGACATTTATTCTAAAGGTAATCTTTAATAGAAATGGAATTTCGGTTCTGAATTCAGTTATTTCAAGCGACTCGAAGAAAGCCTGACTATTTGATCTCCACTCAGACTTCTATTAATTGCACCAGAAACGTTCATTCTTTTCAATACTTTCCTCGTCTCGATTTGTTTTTAAGTCAACGTAAGAACAAGTGAACAGAGTTATAACATATGTTCTCCTCTATTAGTGTTAATGATATGTTACGATATCACGAATGCGTTCATAACTTCATATTTCAATTCTTTTAAATATTCAATGGTTTTTCCATGCCAAGGGCTCATTCATTCAAGATATGTAACATTGAAACTTAAACAAATTAAGGAAGATCATTATCGAGATATTTACAGTAACGTTACAATAATGGAAAATATTAAAGGGGAACTGTTCATTATTTACTACTCTATTTTTTCATTTTACATTAAAGAAATTACAGTGATCTGTTCACGCCTTGTCCCATGATTCTTATTTTCCTTTTTGAATTAATTATGCCTTCCCCTTTACACACACACACACACACACACACACACACTATTATATATATATATATATATATATATATATATATATATATATATATATATATATATATATATATATATATATGTACGTATATATATCATATATATATATATATATATATATATATATATATATATATATAATATATACATATAATATATATATATATATATATATATATCTATATATATACACACACACATATATATATATATATATATATATATATTATATCATCATATATATATATATATACAGGGGGTCCTCGAGTTACGACGTTGATCCGTTCTTACGATGCATCGTAACACGATTTTCAGCGTAAGTCGGAACATTGAAAAATACCACATGATTTAATGTAACCTACCATCAATAACAACGAGAGAACAATTCCTTACCTTTATTAGTTTGACTGGCTTGCACACTGGAGAGGAAGCTGCGGTGCTGGAGAGACTGCGGGGGAAGGTTAGTGAAGAGAAAAGAACCTCCAGAAGTTGCTGGAGATGCTGAGGCAGATGATTCTTGAGGTGACAGAACTACTATACTGATCTGAGCAGGTATTCTTGAGGTGAGGCAGAACATACTACTGGAGATGTTGGGGCAGGTGAGTCTTTAGGTGAGGCAGAACCTACAGAAGGTGCTGGAGATAACTGGGGTAGGTGAGTCTGGGTTAGCAGAACATTCAGAAGGTGCTGGATTAGCAGAGGCAGCTGAGGTAGAGGGTACAGGATCTCCTGCAGCCTCTCTACCTTCTTAAAATACTGCTCCAGGTTAGTCTGAACAGAGAGCGACCTCTTTTCATCCAAGATCTCCTTGTAACACTGCATCAAATCCATGACGCCTCTGGAAACCCTAGTGAACCTGTCCAAGTTGGGATCCTGAGCCTCAAAAGTTGACAACGCTTGCTGCAACTCTGCAAACCTCTATCAGTCCTGCCTTGTGAAAGCCTTAGGCTCGGGGTGGGGTGGGTGCTTCTTCTTCTTCCTCTATTATCTGCTTCTCCAGTTGTATCAGGTCCTCAGCAGATAACTCCTCGCCATGAGACTCCAGCAGCTCTGTAACATCATCAACCTCCATCTCCAAATTGATTTCCTTACTCAGGGCAACAACGTTCTTGACAACTAGCTGAACTGTGTCCTCAAACCCATGGAAATCATTCACGAAATTGAGGACAAATTTTCTTCCAGACACCATTCATGTTTGTTTGCTTAACCTCCTCCCAGGAATTAGCAATGTTCTTTACAGCATCAAGGATGTTGTAGGATTTCCAAAAGTCCTTCAGAGTCAAGTCCTTCTTGGTTTCAGTTGCCTGTAAAGCCATAGCAATTGTCCTTCGTAGGTAGTAGCCTTGAACGAAGCAATCACTCCTTGGTCCATAGGCTGTAAAAGGGCCGTGGTATTAGGTGGAAGGTAAACCACCTTGACATTAGGGTTGAAGTCTCCCAGCTGGGCAGGGTGTCCAGGGCATTGTCCAGCACTAGCAACACCTTAAAGGGGATAACCCTTGGAGGCGCAATACCGCTCCACACTTGGAACAAAATGGTTTACGAACCAGTCCTCAAACACTGCAAGTGTCACCCATGCCTTCTTGTTGGACTTCCAATTACTGGTAGTTTGACCCTTCCAAATGCCCTTGAGTGCCCTTGGATTTTCAGCTGATACACCAACAAGGGCTTCAGTTTGAAGTCGCCAGCAGCATTACCCCCAAGAAGTAAAGTAGCCTCTCCTTGCTGGCTTTATGACCGGGTGCTGACTTCTCCTCCTTGGCGATGTAATGCGGTTAGGCATACGTTTCCAAACAAACCTGTCTCGTCTACGTTAAACACTTGCTGAGCAGAATAACCCCCCTCCTTAATTATCTCAGACAACGCTTTAGGAAATTCACTCGCTGCTTTCTCATCCCCACTAGCAGCTTCACCTTGCAATTTAAGGTTATGGTAATTGGCCCGAGCCTTAAATCGCATAAACCAACCCCTACTAGCCACAAACTCTTCACTTTCACTTCCCTCCCCCTTTTCTTTTTTGCAAAACGCTTCAACAATCTTTTCGCCTTCTCCTGAATCACCATAAGGCTGACTGGGATACGCCGTTGATTTTGGTCTTCCAACCAAAGCACCAATAACCTTTCCATTTCATTATTAGACCACTACGCTGCTTAGTTATCACTGTCGCTTTCATAGGAGCAGATCCTTTCACATGTTCAACGATGCGCTCTTTATCTTTGATAATGGTAGCAACGGTCGAACGGCTAAGGCCAAGCGAGCGGCCAATGTTTGTTGGCGTTTCTCCCTTCTCAGATCGCTTTATAATGTCCACTTTAATTTCCATGGTGATGGCCTTTCTTTTCTTCGATGCACTACCATCAGAAGAGTCCGCCTTGCGCTTGGGAGCCATAACAAGAGCAAAAAGTTACAAAAACGATACAACACGAGGAGAGAGAGGCAGTGTAAACAACCAAAATGGCGTATGGGCGAGGAATGAGCGTAGCGAAGCGACGCCGTCCTCTCCCCCACAAAGCGTATTCTTCCGCGTTTGCGCCTGGAACTAGTTCGCGTTTGTTTTTTTACGTTGCTTACGACGCTAAACCGCGTAAGACGAACGACGCAAAATAAAATTATTTTTTTTTATATTTTTTATGGGGCGCGTTCGTAACCACGAAACATCGTAAGTCGAGACCAGCGTAACCCGAGGACTTACTGTATATATAATATTTATTTATATATATATATAGTATATAATATATATATATATATATATATATATATATATATATATATAATATATATATATATATATATATATATATACATCGCTGTTGGCCCATACTTCGGTTGTTTCACATTTCCACACTGCTCCCGGGGATAATCCGACCACGCCTTTCAAAATCCTCCTTTTCTTATGTCCTTTTTTTTTCTGCATTTAACATAACATCGTATCACGCCTTCCCACACGTGTTCCAAATTACCACCCACCCTCTGAGATATGGAGTCCCAAATCTCATTGTCTCAGCACCGAAATCTCATTTCTGTAAGTTGAGATGTCTCCACAGATAGGCGGCAGTGTTTTATCTTAGACGTATAAAAGTAGGCTATTGTCTTGTCTTTGTTTGTGACGGCAATGGACCACTCGAGGAACGTTCGCAATCCTTGAGGAAGGAATAACCTTCCAGTGCAATGATGAAACAGGTACGGATAAGAGGAGCCAAGATACAGCAATAAAGTGTCAGATGAAACAGTGCGTAATATGTTCAGGCTGGTAACACTGAGACTTCCTCATCCCTTATTATCTAATAATACACACCAGCAGCGATTAGCTAGTCGATAGTGCGTAATCAAGTAATCAAAATGGATTCTCTTTATTTAGACTATTATTGGGTCATCAAACTCCCGTATATCTGACAAGTCTCTGCGTTCACCCTCACTTTAAACTTTAATAGGATATTTTATACTTTTTGGTATAAACTATCCGATTAAAGTTTGAATTCTTTAAAAATCAGTATGCCGTTTTTACCCTAATCTAGAACTGTTACTGATAGTTCCCAAGGAAATTTGATCTTTTTGAATTTCACTGCATTTTATATTTAAAAAGGTTCAAAATATTTCTCCCATTTTAATATAAGAATCCAGTCTTCTAGTTTCAAAAGTAAGTTTTGTTATGAGTCAGAGAAATAGTATAAGCATTCAAAATTAACCTGCATCTGATTCTGTTTTTTTTTTTTGGCTTTTTTTTTTTGGTGTTGGAGGGTGATGACTCTCGCGAGGAACACATTCAGAACCAAATTCTTATGTCACCTGTTTGCATCACAATTGTTTTGGTTCTTTTATCCAATTTTGTAATAAAAGTGAAATATAATGCAAATAGCATTTTTTCATCTAAAATGAATAATATTTTTACCTTTCATCAATAAAGACGATTTCGTGAATTTAAGCATAAACCAATTTCGTTCTTCTAGCGAACGGCTTCGCTTACACACACGATTGTACGAATTAACTTTTTCTTAGTTCCTTTTCTTTTTGCAATTTTCCATCTCCTATTTGAAGAAACTGCTGATTATATAACAATCAGCGTAACAGTGTTTCTTCAAAAAAGGATTGTTCTCTCTCTCTCTCTCTCTCCTCTCTCTCTCTCTCTCAACTGTTGGACCCTCCATCTCATTCTCCACAGAATGCCGGTATATCCCAACAAAGTTTTATTTTATATATTGCTTTAAGTAACCATGTTGGAAATCTTGATACCTCTGTAAAGTGGAAAGTATGGCTAAAGCTTCTCAATTAAAAATGCTGAAATTTTTTTTACCCCTTTTTAGTTTTCTGTAAAAGAAAACGATTGAAATGGCTTTGCCCTTCCGTCTGCACTTTTCTGTCCGCCTCAGATCTTAAAATCTACTGGGGCTATAGGGCTGCGGATTGATATGTTGATCATCCATCCTCTAATCATCAACATAGAATTTGCAGCCATCTAACATCAGCAGTTTTGATTTTATTGAAGGTTAAAGTTAGCCATGATCGTGCGTTTGACAACGCTATAGGACAGGGTACCATGTGGCCGTGGCCTAAAGCTTCATGGGCGGAGACCACCCAAAGATACCGCTGTACAGAAACTCGTCTGCGCCGAAGAGACGGGGCATTTTTATTACTTGCTAAGTGTTGGAGACAGAAAGCAAACTGGCCTTTGCTTCATTGTCATCATACTGTCAAGTAAACACGAAACAGGCCACATTATTGGCCTTGCTTGCCACTAAACACTGCTATCTAAGCTTAGGATAAGACTACAGTTCATTGCTGACTATCGTAGCCCTTAGCTTACTAGAACTTCTACTTCCCAAATTTAAAATTTTGCTTTCTTTTATACCCTAAAAGGAAAATAGATTCCCAGTCCCTCTGCTGTCTCATGGTTACGAAAGGATGGTATTTTCCATTTACCAAGCTTCCCATCTTTCATTCTGCTAAATGCAAGGGGAATTTATAAGTACCTTTAAACTCTTTGAGTACCGAGAACCCATTGCAATCCTGAAGGAAAGAAGACCACTCATTTTTTACTGCTAAATCTCATGGGCAGATTACAAAAGCTCTAAATAGGTATCGGTTAGTGCATTCAAGGAGACTGACAAAGTTTCACTAAGGGCTCCTCCCCAGTAAAGTTGGCTCGATTTGGGGGAATTATCACACAGTATCTGCACTATTGCACTTTGCATATATTACCGTTACCCACCTCAAAAACAATCAGGACACTACAAAGACCACTGTACAAGAGAGTACTATTGAGTTTTGCCCTCCGGTTCAGGATATACTGATCAAAGCAAGTTGGAAATCAGATTGAATTTTAATGAAATGATTAAAAAGGACCTTTTGTACATCACCTTCCTGAGACTGTCCCCTTTGCAATAAGCAATTAAGAAGTCATTATGTTTTTTAAACAAAGACAACTCTCTCTCTCTCTCTCTCTCTCTCTCTCTCTCTCTCTCTCTCTCTCTCTCTCTCTCTCTCTCCAACAAGGATTTTTTCTTTCCATTTCACTGTCACCAACAAACTGCACATTTTTTTTTAAATAATGGTAAACAGTATCTTAAGAAAGGTGAAAAGATTAACCGTGCGATGTAGCTGAATCTGAAACTGTATTTTTCTGGTCTCTTAACCAGCAGTTGATCAACAAAATTTTGAATACGTCCAATGATGTGATACTCGAATGAGCGGGAAGACGGTGGTGAGGGCTGCTAGGTATGATTCAACCTCAGTAATTAAGTGGCACATATCCCCCTACTCTCTCTCTCTCTCTCTCTCTCTCTCCTTTTCGCTTTCCTCCTCACATAAACACAAAATGACCACCGAGGACACCTACCTTACTCCATAAGACGTTATGGACGCCTAAGAAGCCTTTACGTATGTCAGCAACCTTAAGACTCCTCCGCTCGTTGATGGATAGGTTCGCCCTACGACTTTACCATTTCGTCTCTTAGTGTAGTGATCCTATTGGAGAATAAGACAAGTTTAAAAATGAATATTTACAGAATAGTTTATATCAGCAGATATAAAAATGTATCCAGTCACACTGTAGCGATTTATTCTGAATGCGGTCAACATGGTAAAAATATTAGGATACCGATTTGTTTCCCTGATAGCCAAGTGGGCGACCTTTGTCAGTACAACGACTGAGATCATAAATTTCGATGTTCACGGAGAAGCCTCTATTCTATTCTCCCCCATTTCTATATAATATATGTAGTGTATAATAAATCCCTTAACATTTTTGTAACAACACATCTTCCCCTTCCCGTCTTCGGTTTTGTCAAAAACCGTCAAACTCTGAATTTAAAAAACAAAAGAAAGCAACTATATATATATATATATATATATATATATATATATATATATATATATATATATATATATATATATATATATATATATATTCTTTACAAAGTTGGATCTCAGCCACTGTTGTGTAAAGTGACCCCATATTTGCTTTCCTGTTTTTGGTCATGATCGCTTGATGTAAAGAAAAGGCAGGAAAAAATATTGATAAGTAACAAGTTACGTATTTGTGGGTCACTGTCTAGGATTTCAGAGACTTCAGACCCAGAAACACTAATTGTACGCTATTCAGCCATGTAATGTGTGGAAATATAAAATTTTTTCATTCAGTTAATCAAAAGCTGACTGAAAGTCCTATTACTGTTTTAATTCATTTCAAAAGTTGATAATCAAGCCTTTACTACAACGTGTAATGTTTGTGTAAATGTATATTACTTCCACTGAAGCATACATACACATTAATAAGAATGAAAACGCCTGATTTGACTTATTAGGCATTATAATCACGATGTAATATGTTATAATTCAGAACCGCCAAGTATCAATTACTGTCCCCTCCACAGCTTGTTCAAATCTGCTCTAATTGAGTCCTCAAATTACGTGATGCAGTGGCGACCCTAATAGTATAACAGCTCATGCGATTAATGCGTCGCAGAAATGGGCTACTGGCTTTTCAAGGTATGGCAGAACGTTGATACACTGGAGAGTAGATCAAACGTGAATTGGAGGTTCGTCAAAACGACGGATTAATCCGTTCCAGCACAGTTGAGCTCGACCCCCCACCCCCCCCCCCAGCTGAACTCGTAAAATATTTTTCTCTTGTAAGTATTTGTATATTTAGGTATTTCCCATTTTTTAATTATTATCGTTCATGTCTGTTTTCTATAAGTGCTATTCCTTTATGATTTTAAGTTTTTGATGTTGTTAACGTTTAATTAAGTTGTCTATTTATTCATTGTCCGTGCATTTTATTAATGAAAGTATACTAAATGTTTATACACACATTATATATCTATGTGTGTATACATGCATACATACATACAATACCATACATACACACATATATATCATATATATATATATATATATATATATATATATATATATATATATATATATATTGTAAATGACAAATAATATTGCCTAGACCAGGAAGAACATTCATTTAAAGAGCTGTCGAGGTATAAAACCTCATCATCATCAGGCAGAAAAATTGACAAGGATGAGAAATCACTAAAATTACAATAAATGAATTGTCTTACTAAAATCTTCAGTAAAAAATAAAATAAAACGAACAGCACATACAACTAAAATTAAACACAAATTACGAAAAAACTAAAACAAACGCAAAACTTATAAAAATAGAAATAAGATGAAAGGTAAACAAACTACCACACTCAAAGTAAAATGGCTAACGACCCACTTGAAATTACACGATGGCTAGTTTGAATACCGGACGAGTTGTTCAATTCTGGTTTTTCGTAATTTTGTGTATAATTTTTTAGTTTGTATGTGCTGTTCGTTCTATTTTATGTTTATACTGAAGATTTTAGTATTCATTTCATTGTAATTTTAGTGATTTTCTCAACCTTTTCAATTCTTCAGCCTGATGATGATGAGGTTTCATACCCAGAAAGCTCTTTAAATAAAGAATGTTCTTCCTGGTCTTGGCAATATTATTTGTCATTAGCTAAGATTTCCAAGCAGCCGCCTAATTACTGGGAGTATATATTGCGATATATACAATGTGCAAAGTGGCATACTTTTCGTGTGAATAAAAGAAAAAAGAATGAGTAAAACAGAGCGAAGGGGTACAATTGTTATTGATATTAAAACTACAATTAACTTAATTTTCTTTGTTTGGAACTATGCGGTATCGGCAAAATAAGAATAATAGGTTAGAAATAATACATACACCCCACTAACAAACACACACCACCACACTATATATATATATATATATATATATCTATATATATATATATATATATATATATATATATATATATCACACACACACACACACACACACATATATATATATATAATATATATTATATATATACATACATAAACATACAACACACACACACACCACACCACACACACACATAGATATATATATATATATATATATATATATATATATATATATATATATATATGTGTGTGTGTGTGTGTGTGTGTGTGTGTGTTTATAAACCTCATTTCCTTTAGTATACTATCATTTATCAATTGCACAATTATTCACGTATTTTTACTGAGTCTGTTTGAGACTCTTGACATTAAAAGTACAATAATATTCTTTGAGAAAGAATAATATTAATATGAATCATGAGCAGTAAGTTCTAGTAGGTGACTTATCAGGAATGTATTATATTAAACATTTTTCTTTGACAAAAACTAAGTGTGAAGTAGTAACAAGGATTTGAGCATAGGTTAAATGAGATGTAACATTCAATTGCATATATTTGACACAAATAACAATACAGTGCCAGACGAAATTCTCAGAAAACTGGAAAACAGACGGACTGTTTTGTCAGTCTTAGCAAAAAAACTGCCTTTCGGCGATTTTCTAAGAACTCGCAAATGACACGAAACTCAGAGCAGTAACCGCTTTGAGAACTGTGCTTGCCAAATGGTCATAATGGTCTCTTAACTCCTCTGTTTCCTAGTATTCTCGAATGGTCTTTCGAGTAAATGCCTTGAAATCTGAAAAAAGAGATAGGTGAAGAAACGTCGTCAAAAGCTTGGAGAAATAACGAGGTCTTTGTGATATTTCATCATATATGCTGAGTTGCCTGGCAGTGACTAGAACTTTCCATCATCATGAAACCGTGATAAAAATGGGTTTTAATTACCGCTGACTTGAAAATGTATGTGAACTCGAGATCTGTGTCTGCGTGACCTGAAACAATTTGTATAATAATCCTTGGTCTCGTTATTCGTTTTCACCTTTCATCATCCTGAAATCAAAACTAAGATTACATTGAAAGCAGCGTGATGACGTATCAGCTAGCTAAGATGAAGGTCAATTGTGTTTGCTTTATTTGTCACTGCTAAATCAGTGAAGTTATATATCGCAACCTAATAATAATGATAAGGTTATATTTTCGAAAACGTTATTATGGTCTAACATATTTTGATATAAAGCGCAACAATTATAATAACGTTACATTACATGCAGTCCTGTCTTTGTCTTGTTTGTGCAATATCGAGGAATTTTCTGTATTAGTAAGCAAAACAGCTTTTGAAATGCATTTACATCAACATATAAACATTTATTTAATATGAATTCAAGACATTTATAAAAAAGGTTCTGAATTCTACTTGGGGTCCTATATACATAAACATATTTTTTCTTATTCTCATACATTTGCAATACAGCTGAAATTAACCATCCCGTCTTGGTTTCAAAATGCAGCTCTCTATTTGATTACAGCTTGCAGGAGGCTCGAACAATATTTTGTCTGTTCGTTATGGCAGTGGTTAGCACCGAAAAAATGAAATATTTAACATTATCTCCTAACACATTAGATTCCCAAAGCATTTCCATTAAAAGCATATTTTTAAAATATGTAAAGTTGTGGTGAATGCTGCCATCAGTAGATTCAATCGAATTAAGCTTGCAAAGTAATTTATCCACGTTAAAATAAGGTAACTAAATTCGATACATATGGATTGGAATACAATTTTATATCTTTATGTATCACAGCAGTTCAGCGCTGTTTCATTTCTTCTCCTCGTGAATGCATGATCGAATAATATTTCAGGATCCGAGAATTTATGACTTTTCATTACTATTTTAAGTTTGTTTAAAATCCCTCATGAAATATGCTTTCTATCAGGGAGGCGTAGAGTGCTGCCGATCATATGTGAAGGGGGAACTTTTAATTGAATATTTAGTTTATTGTGCTACTTTTAATATTTTTTTTGTAAGCTGCTGCAGCAAATACTAACAATTTTGCTTTGCGTGTCAATCACAACGAATACTATAAAACGCTTTCTTCAAAGGACTGGAGTTTTTAAGTCTACCTTGCAATTTAAACTAATAATTACTGGTAATATTTTTTTATGTAAGAGAAGAAATTGCTCAGGCACCTTTCCCTCCCTCCCCACGACTTCTCATTCTTTTTTATCCGCCCTTTTCTGTTTCCTCCTTCTTTGCTTTCACATGAATAAAAGATAAGTTATCGAATCCTGCTCAATATCATGCAAGAAAAGTTTACTCTTGGTTTTGCAGCATCGCCAAGATAATAAAACGGCCCGGATAAGGCTCATGGGGATGCGAAATCGTATTTACATTTGCTGGTTCATATATGCCGAAAGATGGCTACTAGAACTGGAAGAGTCATCAAGGTGATTCCCTTTAAAGAAATGCGTTAAGAAGAGTTTATGCTATACTTCCTGCCTCAAACAGAATTAGTGTTTCAACTGTCATGTAGCAACTGCTTGCATTATTTGATTTACCAATCTTACCTCGTATCTTGACAATTCGGTATTCGTGTGGTCTAAAGCAGTGGGCCCAAACCTTTTCAATTTCACGGACCCAGTCAGAGAGTACTAAAAATTCTGCGTACCAGTACATACATCCAGCATACACTAGCATTTTATTAGTCCAAATAATCATCAAAAACAACCAAAGGCATAAGAAATGCACCTATCCTCAACTTATTTATTTTTTAGCAATTCAAATTTCTATGCGAGAATGCCCATGTATTATAATATATCGTTATGTTCACCATTATAAAAATTAATTGATTTAAAAAAATCCAAATCAAATGCATGCCATGGTGGTAAAAAAAATAGTACTGTAGAAATGGGAGTCATGGTGACTATTTATGTATTCCTTTGTAATGCAGAAAAACTATCAATAGACTACCAAAGTACTTTGGTTTCTGGAAGGTGTTTAAATTCCCCAGGACATGACAAATATTAGAGGCCAGTATGGCCACGGAAATCTTTCATAATTTAGATAACATAGTTTTAACACCTTATTTTTCAAACATCTTGATATCTCGACGTATCCTTTGCACGCTTTTGCCTCGAACAATTTATTTAGTTTCAAGAGATCCTTCTCAAACTTATTTTTATAGACGCAGTTTTGTACAGTTATGGGATGCTTATGAGAGACATCTACCATACTCATTTCGAGGAATAATTCTTCCGATATGATTAGGTGAGAAGGAAAATATGTGAGGATAAGGGAACTGTCTGGCAGTCGCCAGACGTAGACTGCCTGCTTGAGGGGCTCGAGAAACTTCTACGACAGAAGGAGATAGACCTGTAGCTAATGAGGGCAGAAACGGCGCGGTGACGAGGCTCAACCCAGGAACAAAAAGACGCGATCGGAAAGTGGGAATCCGACAGGAAAGACCTGGAGCTGAGGTTCCAGCGCCTGCAGAGGACGTGGAAGACCTCTGGAAGGAAAAATGTGGACTCCAGTGTGAAATTGAGGCGGCGAAACTCAAGAGGAACGAGTCGGCATGCCTTCTAGAGGAAAGAAATCATCGTCTGGAGTCGCTGGAGAGGAGGCCGGTGTCCCAGAGCGAAACGAACGACCAGCTGGAAGATGAGGTTGGATGGCTGCGAGGAGCAAAGGAAAAACTGGTTTCCGAGCTGAAGAATCTCGAGGAAAGAAAAATACGCATGGAGGAGGACAACTGGGAACCGCAGAAGCTGCTGTCGATCTTCAAGGAATGGCGCGATGAAGACTGCACTGGCCTCACCCAGACAGATGATATGTGAACATTTGAGAAGGATGTTTATTGTATGGAAACTTTGATGTTTATTTTGTAATAAGATTATTTTGTTAAATCCTTGAGGGAAAATCGAAGTAGAACGGAAAAAAAAAAAAAAAAATATGTTAAAATGGTTTCTTACAGTTTTGAATTCAATTCCTGGAAGGGAACGAAAGGGAGGAATATAGAAACAGTGAAGAAAATGAGGGGATTCGTGGAGGTTGTCAGGAGAAGAAGGAGGATTAGGATAAGCCCCATGAGAATTGAAAGGAAACAGTAAGATTGGTGGAGGTGCTAGGAGAAAGAAGCAGAGGATTCAGTAGGATCCGTAGAGGGCCCAGGACAAGAAGTAGGATTGAGAGAACTGCGTGTCCCGGAATGGGCGGGCGATGTCTGCCATTGTACCGGACGGGTGGGCCGGGCCCGCTGCTTGTCTCGGGGTGGGTGGGCAATGTCCGCCACATGTCATGGGACAGGTGGGCCAGGCCTGCCATGGGTCCAGGGCGGGCGGGTGATGTCCTCCATGTGACCCGGGTGGATGGGCATCCCAGGCCCGTGGAGGGTTATGGGAGCGGGCGTGGGGCGATGTCTGCCATGGTGTCCTGGGACGGGCGGCCAGGACCAGCGCAGATCCCAGGGTGGAGTGAGGGGGGGTGGGGGCGTTGTCCGCCACGTGTCCCGGGATGGGCTCAGGCAATTTCTGCCACGTGGCCCTGGGATGGGCTGGCCGTGGGTCCTGGTGGGGTGGGGGGGGGGGGGGGGGGGGGGGGGGGGGGGGGGGGGGGGGTCGGGGGGGGGGGGGGGGGGGGGGGGGGGGGGGGGGGGGTGTCCGCCACGTGGCCTGGGATGGGCTGATCCTGGGGCCGGGCGGGCGTGTCCGACACGTCTCACGGGTATGGGTGGGCCGGGCCCGCCATGGTCCCGGGACCGGGCGGGCGGCTGATGTCCACCACGTGTTCTGGGATGGGCGGGACGGGCGCCCGCCATGGTTCTCGAGATCAGGGGGGCAGGTGGGCAATGTCCACCACGTGTTCTGGACGGGCGGGAGGTGTCCGCCTCGGGTCCTGGGGAGGGCGATGCGACTGACTGCTTTGTTCTGGGATGGGAGGGCCGGGCCCGCTGCCATTCCCGGACCCGCCGCGCGATGGGTGATGTCGGCCATGTGTTCAGGGACAGGGGGGGCGGGCCGGGCCGCCGCGGGTCCTGGACCAGGGCGGGCGTCGATGTCTGCCGCAGGTCCTGTACAGGGACGGTGGGGCCCCCATGTGTTCTGGGACGGGCGGGCCGGCCTGCTGCTGATCCCGGGGCGGGTGGGTGATGTCCGCCACGTGCCGTGGGATGAGTGGGCGGTGTCCACCGTAGGTGACGGGACAGGTGGGCGATGTCCGCCACGTGCCCTGGGACGAGGTGGGCGGTGTCCGCCACGTGTCGCCCGGGATGGGCAGGCAATTTCCGCCGCATGCCCTGGGATCGGTGGGCTTGGCCCGCCTCTCTTCCTGGGACCAGGGTGGGCAAACCATGTCCGCCACGTGTTCCGGGAGGGCTCGCCGCATGGTCCCGAGCAGGCTGGCGATGTCCGCCATGTGCCCTTGGATGGGTGGGCGGGGTGATGTCCACCACCTGTTCCGGGACTGGCGGGCTGGGCCCGCCACGGTTCCCAGGACCAGG
The DNA here is from genome assembly GCF_015104395.2 of Macrobrachium nipponense. NCBI lineage: Eukaryota > Metazoa > Arthropoda > Malacostraca > Decapoda > Palaemonidae > Macrobrachium > Macrobrachium nipponense. The sequence goes on from NC_061107.1 coordinate 115,241,585, forward strand.
GTGGGCAGGTAATGTCTGCCATATGTTCCGGACGGGAGGGCTGGGCCTACCGTGGTTCCTGGGAACGGGGCAAGCTGGGCGATGTCCGCCACATGTTCCGGGTTGGGGTGGGTGGGTGGGCCTGCCTCAGTTCCGTGGACCGGGGCGGGCGGGCCATGACTGCCACATGTTCCGGGACGGGCGGGCCGGGCACGCCGTGGTTCATGGGGACCGGGGCAGGCGGTTGATGTCCACCACGTGTTCTGGGTGGGGTGGGCTGGGCCCGCTGCTGTTCCCGCGGGGTCGGGGTGGGGTCGGGCGGGCGATGTCTGCCACGTGTTCCGGGACGGGCAGGCTGGGCCCGTGGCGGGTCTTGGGGCTGGGGCAGGCGTCCGGTGTCTGCTGCGGGTCCTGGGACTGGGACGGGCAGGCCCCACCCCCCATGTGTTCCAGGACGGGCCGGGCCCTGCCGCAGAGATCCCAAGCCGGGGTGGGCGATGTGCGCCACGTGCCTCGGGACATGTGGGCTGTGTCCGCCGCGCGGTGACAGGACGGTGTGGGCGGTGTCCGCCATGTGTCCTGGGATGGGCAGGTGGTGTGGGGCTCTGGTCACAGGGTGGGCGGGCGGGGCTTACCGCTGTTCCGTGGACTGGGGCGGGCAGGCGATGACCGCCACGTGTTTCGGGACGAGCGGGCCGGGCCCGCCCGCACGTCCACGGGACCGAGGCGAGCGGTTGATGTCCTCCACGTGTTCTGGGAGGGGCGGGCTGGCCCGCTTGCAGTTCCTGGGACGGGGTGGGCGGGGCGATGTCCTGCTACAGTTTTTTCTGGGACGAGCGGGCCGGACCCGCAGCGGGGTCCTGGGACCGGGGCGGGCGTCCGGTGTCTGCTGCGGGTCCTGGGACCTGGACATGCGGAGCCCTATGTGTTCCAGGACCGGTTCCTAGACTGGGGCAGGCGTTCAGTGTCTGCTGCGGATCCCGGGGCAGGTGGGGGGCAATGTTCCACCACGTGCCTTGGGAACGAGTGAGCGGTGTCAGCCACAGGGGACGGGGTAGGTGCGATGTCTGGCACTACCCCAAGACGGGCATGCGGTGTCCCACCAAGTGTCCTGGGATGGGCAGGCGATTTCCGCCACATGCACTTGGATGGGCAGGCTCTGCCCACCTCGGTTCCCGGGACCTGGGTAGGCAAGCGATGTCCGCCATGTGCCCAGGGATGGGCGGGTCGGGCCCAACGCGGGTCCTTGGGCTGGCGAGTAATGTCTGACTCGTGTCCTGGGACAGGCGGCCCGGGCGGGCCCGCTGGGGTTCCCGGGACCGGGGCGGGTGGGCGGGGCGATGTCCACCACATGTTCAGGGACGGGCGGGCGGACTGGGCACGCCGTAGTTCCCGGGACTGGGGCAGGAGGGCGATGTCCGCCAGGTTCCCCCGGGATGGGGCGGGCGGTGTCCTGGGATGGGCAGCGATTTCTGCCACGTGCCCATGGGATGGGTGGGCTTGGCCCGCCTCGGTTCCCGGGACTGGGGCGTGCAAGCGATGTCCGCCATGCGTTCCGGGACGGGCTGGCTGGGCTAGCTGCAGGTCCTTGAGGGATGGGTGATGTCCGCCACGTGTCTTGGGATGGGCTTGTCAGGCTCGCCGCAGGCACAGGGAAGGCGGGCGATGTCCGACAAAATGTCCCAGGAACGGGCAATGTCCACCACCTGTCCCGGGCGTGTAGACAATGTCCGCCACGTGCCCTGTGGGATGGGTGGGTCAGGCCCACCGCCGGTCCTGGTGCGGGCGGGTGATGTCCTCCACCTGTCCCGGGATGGGCGGGCCAGCGCGGCGTGGTTCCCAGGACTGGGGCGGGCAGGTGATTTCCGTCACGTTTCTAGGATGGGCGGGCTGGGCCTGCAGAGGTTCCCGGGTACGGGGCAGGTGGGTGATGTCCGCCATGTGTTCCGGGACTGGCGGGCGGTGTCCGCTTCTGGTCCCGGGGCAGGCCGGCTGGGCCCGCCACAGTTCTGTGGACCGGGGCGGGCGGGGGCCATGACCGCCACGTGTTCCGGGATGGGTGGGGGGCCGGGCCTGCTGCAGTTCACGGGATCGGGGAGGGCAGGTGATGTCCACCATGTGTTCTGGGATGGGCGCGCTGGGCCCACTGTGGTTTCCGGGACTGGGGTGTGCGGGCGAAGTGTGCTACGTGTTCTTGGACGGCCAGGCCGGGCCCACGGTGGGTCCCAGTACGGCGGGCGATGTCCGCCACGTGCCGTGGGATGAGTGGGCGGCGTCCGCCGCGGTGACGGGGCTGGTGGGCGATGTCCGTCACGTGCTCGGGGACGGGGTTGGGGTGGGCGGTGTCCACACGTGTCTCAGGATGGGAAGGTGATTTCCGCCACGTGCCCTGGTACGGGCGGGTCGGGCCACCGCGTGTCCGGGCGGGGCGGATGGGCGATGTCCTCCACCTGTCCCGGGCGAGCGAGGGCTATGTCCACAACGTGCCCTGGGATCGGCCGGTTTGGCCACCGCATGTCCTGGGGCATCCGGCGCATGACCGTCACCTTCCCGGGATGGTGGGTCTGGGGCCCGCCGCATTTCCCAGGACCGGGGCGGGTAGGCGATGTCTGCCACTTGTTCCAGGAAGGTCGGGCCGGGCCCGTAGAGGTTCCTGGGAATGGGGCAGGTGGGCGATGTTCACCACGTGCCCCTGGATGAGTGGGGGGCGTCCGCCGCGGGTGACGGGGGGGCTGGTGGGTGATGTCCGCCACGTGCCCGGGGACGGGAAGGGTGGCGTGGTCCACGACGTGTCCACGGATGGGAAGGTGATTTCAGCGACGTGCCCTGGGACGCAAGGGGGTGGGGGGGTTGGGCCCACCGCCGGTCCTGGTGCGGGCAGGCGATGTCCTCCACCTGTGGGCGAGTGGGCGATGTCCGCCAAGTGCCCTGGGATGGGCGGGTTTTGGGCCCACCACCGTTTTTTCAGGTCCCGGGGCACCGCCGGTGATGTCTGCCACCTTCCCGGGATGTGGGCTGGGCCCGCCGCATTTCCCAGGACAAGGGCGGGTAGGAGATGTCTGCCACTTCTTCCAGGAGGGCGGGCCGGGCGGGCGCAGAGGTTCCCGGGAATGGGGCAGGCGGGCGATGTTCACCACTTGTTCCGGGACGGGCGGGCGAATTCTGCCTCTGGTCCCGGGGCGGGCCGGCTGGGTCCACCGCAGTTCCATGGACCGGGGCAGGGTGGGCGATGACTGCCACGTGTTCCGGGACGGGCGGGCTGGGGCCACCACAGTTCCCTGGCTGGGGTGGGCAGGCGATTTCTGCCTCTTGTTCCGTGACAGGGGGCCCGGGCCAGTGGTGGGTTCTGGGAGGGCGGGCCGGGTGTCCGATGTCCACCATGGGTCCTGGGACCAGGACGAGCGGGCCCCCACAGATCCCGGGGCGGGCGGGTCGGGCCGGGTCTGCCACAGATCCGTGGCGGGCGGGCGATGTTCATCACATGCCCCCGGATGAGTGGGCGGTGTCTGCCATGTGCCCTGGGATGGGGCGGGTAGTGTTTGCTGCGGGTCCGGGGACGGCGGGCTTGCGAATGTCTGCAGTGGGTCACAAGGACCGGGACAGGCAGGGCCACCACGTGTTCCAGGACGGGCTGGTCGAGCCTACCGTTGGTCCCAGGACCTGGGCGGGTGTGTGATGTTTGCTGTGGTTACCATGACCAGGATGGGTGGGCAGGGACCTCTCGCGGGTCCCTGTAACGGGCCGGGTGGGCTGGGCCCACCGTAGGTCCCGTGATCGGAACGGGCGGGCTATGTCAGTCACGTGTCCTGGGACGGGGGTCGATGTCCCCTCCCCAACGTGCCCCAGGACAGGTGGGCTGGGTCCGCCGCCAGTGCACGAGGCAGGTGAGCGATGTCCGCCATGTGGCCCGGAACGGGCGGGACGGGTCCAGGGGCGGGGGGTGGGCGATTTCCTCCAAGTGCCCCGGGACGGGCGGGCCCGGCATGGTCCTGGGGCGGGCGGACGAAGTCTGCCACGTGTCCATGAAAGATGGGCCGGGCCCGCCGTGGTTCCCGGGACCCGGGTTGCTGGCGATGTCCGCCACGTGGTCCGGGACGGGCAGGCCAGGCTTGCAATGTCCGCCGCGGGTCCTGGGACCATGACGGGCAGGGCCTGCGCCCGTCTTGTATCCCTGGACTGGATAAGGGTTGGGCCAGGCCCGCTGCCGGTCCCGGGACCGGCACGGGTGGGTCTGGCCTGCCGCGAGTCCCCGGACCGTGACGGACGGGCGATGTCCGCCATGTTCCCGGGTACTGGTGGGCAGGTGGGTGAACTTATGCCACAGGTCCCGCGACTGTTCGGGATCACGCCAGCCATGTGTGCCACAATGGGTTGGGGATGTCCGCCAGGGGTCCCATGATGGTTGGGCCTCGGGTCCAGGGCGGGCAGTCAATGTCTGCCACATGCCCCCGGGACGGGCGGGCGGTGTCCGCCTCGGGTCCTGGGTCAGGCGGTGCGATGTCCGCCACTGGATACCCGGGATGGGTGGGTTGGGCCTGCCGTAGTTCCCCGGACCGGGGCCAGCGGGCATTGACCGCCAGGCAGGGCCCGACACAGTTCACGAAACCGGGTGCCGGCGACGTACGCCGCGGGTCCCAGGAGTGGGAACGAGCAGGACCCCTACTGTTCCTGGACGGGCGGGACAGGCTTGCTACAGATCCGGGGACCGGGGTGGGCGTGCGATGTCTGCCGCGGGTCCTGGGAGCGGGATGGGTGGGGTGGGCCGGGCATGCACCGCTGGACCCAGGACCGGGGCAGGCGGGGCTGGGCCCACCGTGGGTCCCGGGACTGGGATGGGAGGGCTGGGCCTGCCGCAGGTCCTGGGACTGGGACAGGTCCTGGGACCAGGATGGGCAGGCTTGGGCTTGCGGCGTGTCCCAGGGACCGGGAATGTCGCGCCGGGGCCGGGCCGGGTGGGTGACGTACGCCATGGATCCTGGGACTTGCGGATCCAGCCCCGCCACGTGTTCCGGAATGGATTGGGCGACATCCACTACGGGTCCCATGATTGGTGGGCTGGGTCCATCGCTGTTGCCAGGACAGTCGGGCG
>NC_061107.1:115251652-115269152 GCF_015104395.2 Macrobrachium nipponense
CCAAAATGTTTCTGATCATATTCAACTTAGCACATCAAAATCGTTCAAGTTGTCATAATCGACAATGCTATCACTTCTAACGATTGCCAATTACTGGCTATTGATATGTCGAGAGGAACTGGAGTTTTGTGTGCTATTTTAAGGATCCCGGCCAGTAACCAATTTTATTCCCATGTCCCAGTTTAACTTGGAAGTGTGTAGGCAGTTTCCACGCAGTGTAAAATGATATAAATTGGCCGTCTAGCCTCGAAATGCATTGGGCTAATGTAACAACAGTGAAAGGGGACTGTCAGCTTTTGCATTTGTACCAATTGTGTACTTTTAAGGAATAGACAGGCTACTTTGCCGGAATAACAAGTTCTGAGTCTTTCATGGACATGATATGAAATCAATGGGTGACAATCAATCCTGTCTGATTCTCATTCGGTTTCATAGACAATTAGTGAATGAATTCAAGCTACATTCTCATTTGACGGCTGCTTCCTCGTGAAATCTTAGTCATAAACGGTAAATTGTACCTTCGGTGACTTTCTGGGTCCTTTATTCTGCAGACATCAGCAGCTCAAAGGGCCGCACTTTATAAAATACAGCCTATAGTATTCTTTTTTAATTCACTTCATTGGGTATCGTAGCAGTCGGAGAAGACGATAGAAGTTACTAGATAGTGAAATGGCAAAATTAAACAAAATATCAATACTATTCCATTAAAATGGGGACGGTTTTGTTTTTGTAGCACAGAAAAGCGGGAAACAACTCATAAAAGTTAAAAAAAAGGCCTGACATTTTGCTAACTCAAAAAAACGGGACAGACGTTGAAAAAGCGGGATCGGTCACATTACACGTGTATGGTGAAGATTGTTCGCAGAATCATGCAGTTACCGAATCAATCGTCAAGCCAAAGGCAAAGTATATTGTAAGTAAAGAAAAACTGAGATTCTTTATATAAAAAAAGAAAAAAATGTAATCTGGGATTCAAGTATAAAGTGAAATGGTGAGCAACGTAATCATTAAATGAATGATTAAATGGGCATATGCTGTCTTATGAATAGATATCTTCTGTCGACAGAAGGAATATTTGATTTATTGATTTGTAGAGTTTACAGGATAGAGGAGAGGTCGACGTGAATTATGTACGAGTTGAAGGGATTAAAACAACTATACGAGTGTTTGTAGGGATGACAAGCCAGGTCAGGAAATAACAAACAAGAGTACGGTGACGATAGTGTGACAGAGTGGACTGTCAAATGTATACAGTAAACATATTTAGATGGAAGAGGAGTTCCCGAGGAACGTACGAGAGAAACAATGCTTCCATTGTATGATGCGAAAAGTGGTTGCTTTTATCATTAATTAAATACCTGTGAATTATTAGAAATTCCTCATTGATTGAGTGGGACAGACAACAAGAGAGATTAATAGAATAAAAGAAACGGTGATGGTTCAAAACAAGGAAGAGTGCGCGACTGATATATTTGATATGTCTGGGAGAAAGGTCTGCTAGTCAAATCTCTCTCTCTCTCTCTCCTGTGATATATATATATATAGATATATATATATATATATATATATATATATATATATATGTATATATATATATATATATATATATATATATATATATATATATATATATATATATATAATTCGATTTTTGGCCGTCAGAAGGGAAATGAGAATGATAGGTTGATGAAAAACTGCTTTTAAACCAAAAGTGTTGAGTGGTAGTGGTAATATTTTAGTGAGACTAGGAAACCTTCGGATAACAGGGGTTACGGAAAGACGTTGCTGGGCGCCCTACAATATATCGTTCTGCACTATTTCGTGAAGCATCAGGCATGATGAGGCCAAACAGCTGTGCATCGAATTATGAAAGTACGAGTACGCAATCCTTGAGATAGTTCTTTACGGAAATCTTGCAATTTTTATTTCTTTGTGTCGTCCGTTCTGGCAATGGATAATTTTCATGATGGTTACGTTCACTTCATCACTGCAGAAATGCGCTTATTAACCCGTCTAAGAGGATATGTTCACTCAAGTTTTTTCTTGTTTTTTCTTACATTTTTTTTTTTTCTTTTTTTGCTGACTACCTTTTATGCTGGTAGGACGATAAAAGCCCAGCCCAGTTTTATAACTTGGCCCACTGCAGCTACATCGGGGTTGGAAATAGGTTGAATATTTCAACATTATATTCATCCTCTTTTTAATAACTAATCATTTTACTTATATAATGCGTAATGTTACATATTGTAAAAACCTGTCAATGTATATTTTCATAAATAAAAGAGAAAAAAAATTGTCCACAATATGATAACATCAACACACAAGAGGTTCTCGAGTACTATATCTGTTTATAACATAATGGGCAAGAAGACATGAAAGTAAGAACTATCTATAAGAGTTTAAGAAAGGAGAAACTATCAAAAACAACACCATATGTGCTAGACTATCTTGCATAGCGTACTTAATATGAATGACACAGCCATCCAGACCAATTCTGGACCACAATTCAGTTCACAGCACCAAACAATCGGGTAAGCAATAAAGCAAATGCAAGAGGAATCTTGCAAAAACAATTAAGCAACCATTACAAAACACCTCCAGTATCGCGGGAATAAAAGCAGGTCCCCAAACAATGACCCTTACGTTGGAATTTTTGCTCCGCCTACCTGACCTTCTTTCACTTGTCCTCTCATTAGCCCTAGATCATCTGCTATTCTCAGAGAGAGAGAGAGAGAGAGAGAGACTATTGGGAGAGACGAGAGTTAGAGAGAGAGAGAGAGAGAGAGCCTTCACCCATGAAAAAGATAACTTCTTTTGTCATTTGTGGATTTCATCACAGAGAAAAAATCTGAGTTGAAATCACGCTGCAGTAATCAAGATTTTTTGTGCCTCCCTCGCTAAGGGGCGCTCTTTGCCTTTATAATGAACTAATTAGCTTCCTTTGACAACGTCCACTGTTCTCCCCCTTCCGTCGATAACAAGCATTTAAGTTGTTTTTACTGTAACCATTTTCCTTTTCCTTTTCCGCTCACAAATACTTTACGACCTAGGCGTCCTAATTATCGCTCTCCTTTATGAGATAGAATTACTTAAAAATATTAAAAAAGTTTTCTCATCAAAAATTACCTCCCTTTATTTATTTCTGCCCTTTTAAAAATGATACAGCAAAACTGCTTATTTATCGCTGTACTAAATTCTTAGGAGTTTTACGAAATCTTTTGGATATTTACATCGAGTTTGTTATATTTTTTTTTTGTCTGTATCTTTACCAATTTGCAGTATTCCCTTTCCCGCACCAAGCACCAAATAGTACCATGGCCAATATCTTATCTTTGTCACTGATAGGCACCTTATGATTTAAGGATGTCATTTCCTATTTTCATATAGCGCCTACTTTTATCTTTTACGGCTCCGATTATAAAAAAAGACAGATTCATCACATTCATGTAGACGAGTTTTCTCTAATGGAGAGAAAAGAAATTTAAATGATACTGTTACGATGGTTAATAATATAGTAATAAGGTAATATTTGATAACGCGCGAGAGGCAGAGAAAAAAAAACTCAGATATTCTCTTTTGCGGGCCTAACATTTTAGAATACTTCTAATCGGAATTTTATGATTATTGTTGACAAATAAAAAATATTTGGTGAATGGTAATAAAAAAAAAAGACTGTTGGATATGTTGGATTTCACTGGTTTATGTCCACATGACATCGACCTAACCACTTATTTTCAAAATAATATGTAAAAGCGAAAACGTTATGCATATTACATGAATAAAGAGTCACTTTGTGAAGTGAAGGTTCGGGTCTGTTGTATGATGCCGCAGCCAGAAATATTGATGCAGATGTCGCATCCTTCATGAGTCCGTATAGCGCTTCTGTTGAAATAAACAACCGACGGTAAGTGACGGAAAAATTGAAGTTGTTCCTATCTTTTATCAGAACAGAATGAACCGGATATCTATTGCCCGTTACTTTTATATCTGTTAAACTTGTAGAGAAGAGGCCATTAGGGTTTTATGGTATCTGCCATGCAAATCTATTACATGCATAAAGTATTTCAGGCTAGATAAGAATGTCATTTTAAAATATACCTAGAAGCATTAAATTCTATACATGGCACAACATTAAGAAATCGGATACGGGAACCATAAGTTAGAAAATGTAAATTCTTATGAAAGGCCTGGGATTCCGAAGTTACATGGGTTCTGGGCGAGAGAGAGAGAGAGATGAGAGAGAGAGAGAGAGAGAGAGAGAGAGAGAGAGAGAGAGAGAGCATGTCTTATGAGAGATAGGGTAGATTTGACAATATAATACAGTAGTTATTTGACATAAAGGACAGAGTGAGAGAGAGACCTTACAGAACCGTTACATCCTTGTTCTGGTTTTTTTTTTTTTGGGGGGGGGGCCCTTGGGTAGGCTTGCCCCGCGGGTCCCCCAGTGTGAGGCACCTCTAATGTCTACCAGAGAGTTGGTTAGGTACATCTTCCGGTATACTTTTGCGTCTTCCAATCTTGGGATGGTCTGGGATGCAGCTTAGATATTTGTCGAGCTTATTCTTAAACACATCTACGCTCACTCCTGATATATTCCTCAGATGAGCTGGCAACACATTGAATAGACGCTGCACTATCGATGCTGGTGCGTAGTGGATTAATGTCCTTTGTGCTTTCCTTATTTTTCCTGGTATAGTTTTGGGCACTATTAATCTACCTCTGCTTGCTCTTTTGATAGTTAGTTTTAGCTCCATGATGTTTTCGGTTATTTCTTCTATCTGTTCCATGCCTGAATTATCATGTAGCGTTCTCTTCTTTCTAGACATTATAATTTTAAGGATTGTAGTCTTTCCCAGTAGTCAAGGTCCTTAACTTCTTCTATTCTAGCTGTAAAGGACCTTTGTACACTCTCTATTTGTGCAATATCCTTTTGGTAGTGTGGGTACCATATCATATTACAATATTCAAGTTGGACTACGAACATATGTTTTACAAAGCATAACCATGTGTTCAGCTTTTGCTTTTGTGTTTTGAAGTGCTGTAACAATATTCCCATTTTTGCTTTACATTTTTCCAATAGAATTGCTATTTGATCTTTGCATAACATGTTCCTATTCATCATCACACCAAGGTCTTTAACTGCTTCCTTATTTGTGATTGTCTCATTATTAGGTCCCCTATATGCTTATAGCTTTCCTTCTCTGTCTCCATAATTTATTGATTCAAATTTATCAGAATTAAATACCATCTATTTACCTCTGCCCAATCATGTACTTTGTTAAGGTCTCTTTGTAGCGCATTCCTATCTTCATCACAAGTAATTTATCTACTTATTCTTGTGTCATCGGTGAAACTACTCACTACCGAGTCCAAAACATTACTGTCATATGTCTGCAATCATAATAACAAACAGTAATGCAGTTAACACCGTTCACTTGTGGCATACCGAATATTACCTTAGCTGCATCCGATTCTTTCCCATTGTTTGCAATAACTATATTACCTTCTACTGCATCCGATTTCTCATGTTTAGCAATCAACTATCCTTTTTCTGTTGTGTAAAAATTCTTTTAACCATCTTCCTACTTTATCCACTATATTATGTTTTCTAATTTTCTTCGCTAATATATCATGGTCTACCTTGTCAAAAGCTTTTGCAAAGTCTAGATAAACCACATTTGTTTCATTTCCGCTTTTCATATTTTTGTATGTGTTCTCACGGTGGGGTGGACTAAATGTTGGGTTTGCGTACTTTTTCCGGGTACAAAACCATGTTGTCCTATATTAAAACAAATTATTTTTATTAAATGTTTCATAATATTTTTCTTCATTACCCTTCCATACACTTTCATAATATGTTAATATGTGATGTTAGACTACAGGCCTATAATTACTTGCCTCTAGTCTTGATCCACTTTTGAAAGTAGTGGTAATATAATGCTAATTTGGTCTCATCGTTAAATCTTGCCTGTATCTACACTTTGTCTTAATAATATTGCAAGTGGCTTTGCGATAGAATGAACTATTTTCTTTAACAAAATAGCAGGGACACCATCAGGCCCTGCAGCAGCTCCATTTTTAATTTTATTAATAGCCTGCACAATATCAGCTTCATCAATATCTATGTCTGCTAAATATTCACTATTTTCGTCCCTTACTTCTATATCATTATCTTCATTATCAGTTCTAGGGGTGAATTCTCTCTATATCTTCTACCACATGTTGCATATTTGCCTTTTTTTCATTCATTAATCTCCCTTCAATTCTTAGAGGGCCTATTCTATTCTTCTTTTATTCATCTTTTTTTAGAATAGTTTGGGGTTTTGCTTGATATTTTACTAGGGTCTTCCAAGTCCCGTTTTTCATTTTCTTTTGATTGTATAATCTTTTGTTCTGCATTTTCTATCTTACCTTTTAGTTCTATAACTTTCCATGCATTTTTTTTCTTTTGCAAGACTTTATTCCACTTTCTGATTTTCTGGAACAAGACCCTTCTGTCTCTTGGTATGCATGACTGATGTTTACTTTTCTTCTTCGGTATATATTTATCCACCCATTTCTCTAATATTTTATATAATATCTCCGTATTTACTGTTATATCATCACTTACGAAAATGTTATCCCAATGTTTGTTTAATTCTTCATTTATTTCTGACCATTTTATATTTTACTGTAGAAGTTGTATTTTCCATATCCTTCCCACTTTTTCATTTCTTGCTTATCTCTGTTTTCACTTGCTTTGGAATGGGACTGTTAATTCTATGACATTATGGTCTGAATACTCGCATTATAAACTATTATTTCTTTAACATAATTCACCTCGTTCACAAATACTAGGTCTAAAGTATTTTCCTTTCTTGTTGGCAGGTGATTTATTTGTTGAATGTTGTATTCTAGTAGCATATCTAATAGCTTTTCGAATTGCCTCTTATCTTCTGCACTATTTTTACTCTCTTTTTTATATATATAAATACAACCACAATCTCCTATTCGTTCTTTCCAGTTACTACAAAAGGAAAGTTAAAGTCTCCAGATAGGAGAATAGTCCAGTCCTTGTGATTTCTACATATATCATCCAATTTTTCTATTATTATGTCGAACTCTTTAGTATTAGGGGGTCTATATATTACTATGTTCATTAATTTTTCAGATTCAAATCCTAACTGCTATTAGTTCATATTCTGAGTTACTATATTTCTCATATATTTTTCCTTGTTTTTTGTCTTTCCCATATATTGCGGTACCTCCTTGATTCCTATTTTTCTATCTGATCTATATGTTTGGAACCCTTTTATTTGATCATCATTCCCAGTCTCTTGGGGAATACCAGGTTTCACTTATATTCATCATATCTATTTTCTTTTCAATTTCAATTTGGGTTAGTTTTTCTTCAAGTACTCTATTTTTCTTTTTGAGTTACTCATAACTAAACCCTGCACATTCATCACTATGATGGTTTGCGTGTTTTCTCCTTCATTTAATATGGGTAATAATAAGGATTTTCCCATGTATATTTCCTGTTCTGGTATGTTGTTCTTTTCATTTCCAGAAATTCTGACATTAAAAAATCCAACTTTTCCATAATATTTGATCTTATTCATCATAATTATTCATTTTGTGTCTGAATCTGCAATGTTTTCCGTATCTGCAATATCCTCTTGCATCATAAATACTGTTCTTTTCTCTTGAGCTGTATCTTGGAGCTGATGCTCGGAAATTTTTTGCTGACACTCCATATCGCGGTGATGGCTTGCTTTTTTCTTTCACCTGATATTCTTTGTTCCTCTCTTTATTTGTTTCTTTCTATTTTGGATTTTATTATTTGATTGATTATTTATTTGATTTTGATTCATGGCTACAGGGTGCATATATTTACATATTTTGTCGAACTTACATCCTTTTCCTTCTTTTAGGTTTTTGCATATTTTTGGATGTAGATCTCTGCAATCATCCTCATAGATTTCATAGTTGTGACATACTTAGGATGTTTTTGTAGTAACATCTTTCTCCGAATCTGCAATTCCCTCTTTTCAAAAGGTTACAGACTTTGACTTTCTTGTCTATTTTTTCCTTTTTCCCATCTGTGTGCAGATCTGTGTAGAGCCTCTTCAGGATTTACTTTTGTTTTTTTTTGGGCTGTCATGTCGTAATTATTTCTTCGTATGTATGCGCTTGATTGCCTCATATGTAATATCAATGAGTACCTCTGCATCCTAATTTTATCTTGTTCTTTGTTTTCCTTATTTTTTCTGTCATTTCAGTTTTGTTTACTTCTCTTCCGTTTTCCTCTTCTTCTTCCTCTTCCTCTTCTTCTTCATCCTCAACTATTTGTACATTCAGTCTTGATTTAATAACATTGTCTATCCATGATAGACATGTTGAACCAAATATTCGGGTATCCTTTCTCATATCTTGCAATACTTCAGCACATTGAGGATGTGTCAGAATGTTGCATGCAGAACATTTTCTGGATCAGGTTTTGTGGATTAACTATGCTATACCACAGCTTTTGGCATTCTTTTCCTATGCATCAATTAGGATATTCACAATTGTTCACCTTATTCATTTTCTTTGTCGGAATATGTTGATTTATGTATATTTTCTTTATGAGTCTCTTGACCACTTGGATTTTATTTGGAACTTCTTCAATTATTTTCAAGATGTTTTCTGTTGATTTGTTTCAGTTTGAAGGATCATATCCTTCTAATATATCTATGAATGCTTTTGTATCTTTTTGGTTAGGGCTGTTGTTGATCTCATAGATGAGAAATGCCAGCTCCCTTCCTGCTAACTCATCATATTGCGAATCTGCTAAACACGCTAAATTTCGCCATTTTTTTTTTCTCCACAGCTGGAACTTACTGCCATCTTGATCTGATTTACAGTATTTCACTTGATAAACTAACTTAGTAGACGCTTTATACTACTATTTTCACACTAATCTTATCACCGACAGTTCACGAACACTTCTAGATATTTAACACGTGATATCTGTTGATTAATCAGACAGTGCGCGCTAATGTCTCACCCAGGATCCATACAGAGAGGGGTCAACTAACGCGCAGATATGGTTGGGTCAGGGCTGGGCGAGTGAGATCACGTGAGCCCCCGCTACTCACAGTCAAGTATATCTTCGGGGGCGCATTGGAACGAAAATATCAAAACAAAATATGTCTTCTGCTTCTATTTTATATTTATACCGGTCTCTGAGGATTTCTTTTATGGTTCTGACCCTATACTTTAGGGTTTATCCGGTCTCTGAGGATTCTTTTATGTTCTGACCCTACTTTATGTTTAATCCTGTCTCTGGGGATCTTTTTATAGTCCTTAATCCACAAACTGCTTAGGATCTCGCATATAAATGCCAACAGTCCAGTACAATGCTTCATTCACTAACACGCAGTCTTGAGGCAAAAGTCTCTGTAAATATAGGTTCTTGTTTAATCACAATCGTAGAAAAGCTAAGTAACCATGCCAAACAATTGCGCAGTTATGGTTGTTATAATACGTTTCTTTCGGTTTCGAGGGATGAATTTTTAAGAGATGCTTGGATACAAGCAGACAAAAATGTTTTGCATGAAATGATGGACACCATGAGAACACGAAGGTGGCAAACTCACGGTTTAATTGCATGTATAAATTTCAAAAGGGAGTGATTTTTTGGCATGCAAGTCTCTGATAGGCCTATATGAGATGGTAAAGAAATTATATGGTGTTAAATTCATTCCTACAAGAAGACTGAATCAGGATATACTTGAACACTTTTTTGGATGTGTACGTCAAATGAATGGGCCATATGAAAATCCTAATTCAGTAAACTTCAAATTCTGCTTAAGAAAGTACTTGCTAGGGAAAAGACATAGCGTTGTTAAGTGAAAAAACCCTACCGAATGCATAGAAGAATTTGATATCCTTAACCAGCAAATACAAACTCCAGCAAGTGCAATGCGAGACAGCGAGAGAGAACTATCTGTAGAAAAATGCCTGACAATTATTTTTTTCAAAAATACTTATGAGAGGAACTTAATAATGAGACAGAGGAAGACAAGAGATTGATATCTGAAGTGATAGAAGAAGAATCTCTTCGATACATTGGAGGCTATATTGTGAAGAAGTTTGGATTAAAATATCCTCATTTGGGAGTTAAGGCATCAGAGGCTAACGAAAAAGAAAAATCATGGCTTAGTACTATTAACATGGGTGGACTTCATGCTCCCTGATTATTTCATGTCTCAGTTATCTATCATGAGAGAAATTTTCATTTTGCCGACTCATGGTGATACTTTAAGAGAAGGCAAAGACTGCATAAAGTCATTAATTTCAGAAATGGAATTATCGGGAGTTGATATTCCCAAAGATGTGATAGCATTTTTTGCTAAAATTTCTGTGTTCTTTCGGATGAGACATCTGAACATAGCAATTGTGATAGATAAAAAGAAAAAGAAAGTGTCGTAGCATGAAAAAGAAATTTATGAAATTATGAATGGTTAATTATTTTTTTCTTTTTTTTTACTTTTTTACTTTTGAAACTGTACAATGAAATATATGGTTAAACTAGTTTTGTTTTTATGTCGCCTCAATTTTCTCATTTCAATTCTTAGTTTTCCTTTTATAATCAGAGTATATGTTTATAGACAAAGAGACCCAAACAAATATGAAAACCTTACATGAAGCTTAGCAACTGTTTACTAAATAAATTAGAGCTTAACCAAAAAGTAAAGAAAAATACAAATCAACGGCAGATTAAAATGGTTGAGATCTTATCCCTTTTGATGACTAGGCTGCCTTTAGTTCCTCTGGTCAGTACTTTAACGATACGATCATTTACTTATAACCAAAATAACGAATATGAAAGTCTTAACTTGAGTTGAGTTTCACTAATGAAACCATAAATGTAGAAAAGAAAAAGACAAGTATCAGGAACGGGTAGATAAGTCAAGATAAATGAGAGAAAGGAATTAGCGCCCATCATATAACTGAGCGCCACCCGCCTCACAGGGGGCTCACGTGACGAGGTGCGCGGAATAGGCCTTATTTTCGTCCCACTCTTAACTGACCCCTCTCTGTATGGATCCTGGTCTCACCAAGCAAAATGGCACTGATAGAGAGAGAGAGAGAGAGAGAGAGAGAGAGAGAGAGAGAGAGACCTTGTCCTGTGAGAGATGAAGTAAATTTGACAATACAGTAAATCAGTAGTTATTAGACATAAAGGGAGAGAAGAGAGAGAGAGAGAGAGAGAGAGAGAGAGAGAGAGAGAGAGAAGTACCTTACGAAAGATAGAGAGAAGGACATTGACTTTAGTTTCCTTGAGAGAGAGGAGAGAGAGAGAGAGAGAGAGAGAGAGAGAGAAGACAAACAACCTTGGGATAAAGAGTTAATTTCCAACGGCTTGTTCCTAACGTAAAATCTGTAATTGCCCATTTATTCATTATTGGAAGTATCAAATATGTTGCTGCTGACAATATAATTTTGTCATACATTTATTTCAATTGAATGCTTTTATCAAGTGTGATTTATGTCTCCAAAATTCTCGTTTCTATTACCATACAGTTCACTTTATTCCAGGGACAGCGGCAAAGGAAAAACTATTTTCATCTCAGTTCAAACTATCTAATATTGTTTGAGTTTATCCGTTATAACCATTTCTTTTAAGTATATAATGATAATAACATAACTCATTTTATAGTTCAGAAAGTCTTGCTATATTTATTTCCTAGTTTTTTTAAGGAGACAGCATATAATAACGACCCCAACATGTAGTTTGTTATCACATGTAAGTGGCGTTTTAGTCGCAGTGCTAACCAGGAGTGAAACAAAAATCCTAATTTTCTTCAGTAATTGGCAAGAGGAAAGTAACTGTAAAAATTGATGATAGCTTCACCATCCAATGGACGGAATTCTGATCTGTTTTTAAAAAGTCAATCAAAGGACATCTTCCGATTTCAGTTACTGTAGTTTTAAACAGAATGAAATGTGTGCACGTCTTCTCAATTCAAGATTCAATAAAACTGAAGATTATCTGCTCGTAGACATCAGACACTTAATAGATATATACTCACCAAAAAGATGATGGTACAGACACAAATAGGCACTCAAATTAAGTCCATTATGCCAACATTCCTCCTGTAATGAGATTTCAACTCTTACTTTGAAAACCAAATAGCGATGCAGTGCACTCAGCAAAGGGGAATCACTTCAACAACCTCGTTATCACTGATGTCATATACCTTCAGTAATGAGACGTGGATTCAAATGCCTTCAGGACCTGGTGCTTACTGCGTTTGGTTACAAATTCTAGGTAAAAAGACGACGCAGTTGTCGGGTTTCTGATGCTCATTATTGAGGATTATGTACATCAGCCATCTACATTGCAAATCGTGTATTTGCCTAGATGAAAAATGTATGTAAAATGCTGACGTAATTCTAACTCGCTGATGTGAGAAAAAAATTCGTACAATTTAGGCAATGTAGTTTTACATAAGGTCTGCTCATGAAAATAGAAGTGCACTTTGAATCTCTTGTTATAAAAAACTTAACATATGTAAGAATATTAGCTGGTATTTAGATAAGACCTTATTGATGTAACAACAAAATAAAAATTAATAGCACTGTCCCTTGGCTACAAAAAACAAGAGATACCACCCTTACGTTCTGTGATATATATATATATATATATATATATATATATATATATATATATAGATATATATATATATATATATATATATATATATATATATATCTCTATATATATATATATATATATATATATATATATATATATAGATATATATATATATATATATGTAAATTTGTCTAAAAATTGTTCCTTTGCTTATACGTTCTAAGACGTTCAGAATCATTGAAAAAAGCTGGAGGTAAATAAGTGGGCCCTTACCAACATGTCTATGATATAATTTATGTAATGATTATCTACCAAGATTCGGGTAATTTGTCACAAAGAGGCATACTAATTCTATTTGTAAATATTTGAAAGGAAAAACCTCATACGAAACTGATCAAGCGTCTTGGTCTTTAATTAATTCTACATAATTAAATAAGTCAATAATCCCTCTTCCTTTAAGCAAGAGGGGTCCCTTCCCCACCATACCTTCTGGCTTGTCGATTAAATGTAACCCAATAGAGACGGCAGGTTTTCTGTTCACTCTAATTAGGTATTGTTTACGAAAATATGCCAGGTTTCACACGTGCCCTAAAAATTTCTCTCTCTCTCTCTCTCTCTCTCTCTCTCTCTCTCTCCAGGTTTTCATCACATACATACATACATATATATCTATATATATATATATATATATATATATATATATATATAGTATATATATATATATATATATATATATACATATATATATATATATATATATATATATATATATATATATGTATTATATATATATATATATATATATATATATATATATATATATATATATATATATATATATATATATATATATATATATATATATATATATATATATATATATATATATATATATATCTATATATATATATATATATATATATATATATATATATATATGTATATCATATATATATATATATATATATATATATATATATATATATATATATATATATATATATATATATATATAATATATGTATACATATATATATATACATATATGATATATATATATATATAGATATATATATATATATATATATATATAATTATATTATATATATATATATATATATATATATATATATATATATATATATATATTACGAATTTTCTATTACTAATTCTACATGTATCCCAAATGAATACGTCTGTAATACCATCCTGATTTTGTATTTCAGGATGTACTCCTATAGCATGAAAAATGTGACTACTTCACGGAATTTTTTTTTTTTTAATCCTTATATTTCTTCCATGAGAAGACAAATTGTCGGGGATGCTTTAGGAACGGGATCACAATAAAATTTGATTTTCATGCTTAGTTGAAACATTAATATCTAGGTTGCCTCATTATGTTTCCTCATTAGCAATATTTGTGACATCCTTCGTTTAATTACTACTCTAAGATATCTTCCATTTCAAAACAACAGTGGCCAAATGAATCTCCCAAATTAATTTCAAGAGTCAAGCGTGATCTGACAGGGGAAACGTTTATATTTGTCGTTACTGCCAAAACATGTTACTGTAAACATTACCAACCTCACTCTTTCATTATCCCTTATCAAATGTGACACAATCATCCCTGGGTTATTACAATGCACTTAGGGAATGTATTCATAGTTGTATGAACTAGCAATTTACCAATCCTTACTAAAAGCATATTCATCTGCTGTTTCATTATAAGTGACTCGCTAGTGTTTTTTAACTATTATGTCATTGATGTTTACCCTATAGTATTCTTTTCCAAATGATAAGTCATATATATGTATACAGAAATGTATGATAAATTCGTAAAGTAATTAAGTCTACGGGCATAACCAGCCCAATTTCACGAGCAGAACCAGTTCCGTTTCAACGAATCCCTTCTCACTCCCACCCCCCTTCGGAGGGTGGGGAGTTATAAAACCCCATTATAAACCATCTTAAGAGTCCCTACTATAACCCTCCCAAGTTTCATGCCCATCGGACCAGCAGTTTGGCCGTGATTGAATGTCAAACGGGCAGCCAGACATAACGCCCATTATAGTATAGTAAGATGTAGTACACCATCTTTTTAAGCAAATTGTTTTGAAAAGAATAGCTGCATAACCCGAAATAATTTTACATGCCCTTTCAGTTCTGCTAATGATACCCTTTGATACTGATATTCAGTGAAATTTAGACAATATTCACATATCACATGGACTTCAATTATCTCTTTATCGAGCTGAGAACAAAAGAGGTCCTTCTCCTGGTAGATCCTAGCTGATTGTGGCAACTACAAAAGCCGAATTATGGACCGATGTCTGAGGGAAATGACTAAAGAGCTTCCCATGTCCTTATCTGCGCTGATGAATATCAGCAGAAATTCTATGAGCAGAGGAGAGCAGTAAATTTAAATGTATTACTAAGAACCTGCCCGACAACATAAAGAGTGAGGTTAACAGGATGAACGAAGCTCCAACTTTCACCTTCCTGTGATCATGGGGTTCATGGCCTTGGCTACATCTATGGGAGCGCGGAGACGTGCGAAGCTGGTAACCCATTATGCCTTACAATGAGACAGATCTCTGCCCTTGTGTAATAGCTTGTAAAGAAGTTGAATGCCTTCCGAAACCCCTCTTGTTCCTGTGAGACACAGCCTAAAGCCCACCAGTGAGTTTCTGGAAGTTCTAAAAGCAATGAACGCACTAAAAAAAATTATTAGAAAAGTCCTGGAAACCCATCACTAATAGAAGATAGACGAGTCCTTAAAGTGGATAAGATTTCTGGTCCAGTGCCATTTTCTTAAGCCCATCTGCTGGTATCTAAGATTCTTTACTTCAGGTGGCAATGCACACAGAGAAAAAAATCTACAAGAGTAGTTTCCCCCAAATACTGAATGACTTCATCTGCGGAGTAAAATAATGCAAATAACAGGGCACTGATCACGAAGGAGGGTTTACAGTCGAGAGAAACAGATGGGAGCAAACCACAGTAGTTGGGTGAAGAGCAACCTCTTTCATATTTTGATATGTTTTCATTGGTTAATGGCTTATGATAATAATGAATGAAGTTGTGTTTTAATGAATTTTCCGAGGTTGGCAATAAATAATGATGTAAAATTGCGATTACTTGCCTAAAAGTGAATGGTCCAATCCTTAAATAATGCTTTGATAGGGTGAATGCGTCAATAAAATGAAAATTAAGTCACAAGAAATATTACCACTATAGTCAGCAAAGAATGATACTTATTGTATAAAGTCTTTCCAAGGTCTGCAAAATAACAAATACTTATTGCATTTGAATAAGCCAATACATAAAGAACAGTTATTCTGATCAAATGTATATAATAGAAGTTTGTATGAATATACCTATCTACCTACCTGATTATATATCTATATATTACGCACACACACACACAAACACACACACACACACACACACACACACACACATATATATAGATATATATATATATATATATATATATATATATATATATATATATATATATATATATATATATATATATATATATATATATATCTATATATATATATATATATATAACTGTAAAAAGCATTTGTTATTTTGCAGACCTTGGTAAGACTTTTTGCACTAAGTATCATTCTTGTGCAAAAACGTGAGATAAATGAAGAAATATAAACATATTGCTAGTTTTCTAAAGCCATAGACGAAAAATAAGGGACATGAGCGAGCGGCCTACCTTCCGGTACTAGCCAATCAGAGGCCCGCCAAACAAACGTCTCGTAGGCACAAGAATCTACCTTAAATGAATCGACTTATAGGTACCCCGCATAACCAACATCCTTAGTATTATAATAACATTAGATTTATTTTTGGTTTCTCATTTTGCTCAACCGGCGACCCCGCTAGTTTGAGTAATTTGTTCTTCTGTGTCAAATGTTTTTGAATAAACGAGTCTTTAGTTTCTTCTTAGGGGTCGTTTCTCCTTAATTCTGGTTAAAACTTTGAGTATTTTAGTGGCGTGTATTCCATGCGTTTTCCTTTTATCTTCGCTTTATCCTGATTCTGTTAATCTATATTTCCTATTGTTCCTGCGTGTTTATGCTTCGATACTGTACCTAATTATGTCTTCTATATGAATGCTATATTCCCTTTATCGCATATGCATAATACATTTTATAATAAAATCCTTGCTTTATTGTGTGGCCCAAGGAGATTTACATATGCTTCACTGCTTTGTTAGGCGAATCTTGTAATTGCTTTCGCATGTTAATTGCTTTCGTAAATAATTTTATAGAATTTTCAGACTTTGCTCGGCAATTCTTTGCTGAGTAAATAATTATGTACAAGTATGTTTAACCTAACCGCATCAAAGTGATTCCTACATTGCTTGGCTAAAAATCTCCTATTTTCACCAAGTTTAACACTGGATCTCTCATATTTAGATGAGTATCGATTAGTAATCCAGCGGTCTTCCTTCTTCAGCAGGTGTTCTTTCATGTTAATTATTTTTATTCTCTCATTATCAACGTGTTTGGATTATTCTTGAGCCTTGTTTACATGTTATTTCCAATTTTTCCTGTCCCTTCAATTTTAGGTAATTAATCATTCCTATTTTGATTTGTATGTGACCAAGTAAAATTGAGAGTCACCTGCAAAAACCTTGCACTTATCTTCGTATATTTTCCTAATCCAGGATAACTATGGAGTGTAGATATGTTACTTATCAATAATTAAAACTTGTCATTATTCCTACTCTATATAATACTGGTAAGGCTTAGATGTCTAGGATTCCGTCCAGTTTGAGTATTTCTATGAGGTAAAAATACTTCTGAAAAATTATTTAAGAACATTTCCAAATTAATACAATGTTCATAATTA
>NC_061107.1:115274152-115275173 GCF_015104395.2 Macrobrachium nipponense
GAAAACATATGTTTAAGGCAGAATGATCTACTGTAATGGGGAGCAGTTTCTTCAGCACTTTTAATACTAATTTAAATTCTTTCATGGGATTTTATTTATAGGTGAAATCTTCATCTTGATTATTTCATATTCAGACGTGTGGTAATTATGAATTTTAAGAGCAATGTATTTACCCCAGAGGAAATAAACGGATAACATGGAACATTGGGCAGGTGACTGAAAGTAGAAATCTCGTATTAATTCTGTAAAAATTACACATTTCATATATTTTTTAAAAATCTAACTTTTCTTCAAAAGTAAAACTGTTTTGATGGCAAATCTCCCTGAAAATCTGTCCAAAAAGAACATTTGGTCCACAATAAGAGCTTGCATGTACAATTAGCACTTTTTGGGCTCTGACATTTCAGATAATAGAAACACGACAAAAAGGCCATGTTTCCATTAGTGGAGTTTCTTTCTGGACTTCTGAAATCTGAATTTTCTTTTGCCCCAAATTTCCACAGACTTTTAACTGAGAGAGAGAGAGAGATGAGAGAGAGAGAGGAGGGAGAGAGAGAGAGAGAGGACTATTTAATGATTGCATTTCTTTCATGATGAAAGCAGACATATACTGGTATGGCTAACATATGTTAAAGTGATTTTCATACTTCTTTGATATAGTGTTTCTTTATTAATTTGCCATTAGATTTTTGCTATTTGTTTGCCTATAGCGAATGAAAGCAATTCTAACTCACTAATGATGTAAAATACGTATTCACATAACTCAGAGCTTCGAACTTGAGATTATATTATATCCTTTACAGTTCGACACTGACCTTCTGACATTATACTGGTTTATGTTAAAAACATACAAAACAATAATGAAAGTTAAAAGCGATTTTTTTAATAGCCTTTGAATTTTATCTTAGAAATAAATACCTTCGAACTGCGCACCCCCCCTTTCCCCACAGCACAACAAATATAAAGATGCAATAATATATAAGAATATATAAGGCTCCTATATTCGGACTACCGACCTGGC
>NC_061107.1:115275673-115331870 GCF_015104395.2 Macrobrachium nipponense
TCTCTGAGCTCGCGTTGAAGCGATGAGTGATCTGAAAATATTACCCGAAGCAATCTGCTGTTGCATGTTGATGATATTGCATCGGGCAGCTAGAAAAACCAATTTGTCCTTTCAAAAAAAAATTAGGAATATCGTCAAAGTAAGACTATACACTTACTTGGGTCCATTTACACGAGATCCCAAGCAACTGAATGACGATTTTAGATCAGCAGTAAAAACAAAATGTATTAGATTCTATAAAAGATCAACAGGTGGTATTACTTCCATCGGGATGAGAGTATATTACCCTATTAGAGGTTTTTTCTTATTTAATTTTGACTATGTTAACCATTTTCCATCTGCTGGGCACAACACGAGATATGTGTGTACTGACTCTTAGTTTTCTATTTTTGCCTATTCTAAATATGCATTTCAGATGTATACATAGTTCATGATATTTTTTAGGTAATATTATTTTTTTATTTGCTTGAATTCTATGGATAACTAAGGAAAGTATACATGTATATACCTTCGAGGAGTTGTGTTCATATCCCGCAAGGAGCTTCAGATCCATCTGATTGTTCTGGCAGTACCTGGATTACGGCCCCTAGCTCAGGGTACGAGCACCTGTTACCTAGTATTGACAATGGAAACTTATGGCCTTGTTCAGGAAAAGCAAAAGAAGCATAGGAGTGAGGCGTTTACTGCATCTCTCCTCGGCTTCAACTCGGGACACTTTGTTTGTTTAAAATCTAATAAGCATCGGCAAGGGTGTTGACCTTAACTGTGGGCTACAAGGAACTGGCCATATAACACTGCATGTAGCCAATGAATCGTCCATACATTTCTGCGACAAAAATTGATGGGCACAATGTAAGAATAGCCCTGTTCTCAGACATATGGAGGTTATGATTGTCTCTCACTTTTATCAATGCTGAGGATAAACTGAAAACAAAGAACCATGAGAAGCTGGGATATGATCCTTCTTGGGTGTGAACAAACAAATGACTAGAATCGAAGAACCCTGAGAAGTAGGGATATGGCTCCTTCTTGGGCGTGAAGAAACAAATGTTTATACAACAAAAAAAACCTGAAATTTTGGGATATGGCTTCTTCTTGGACGTGAAGAAGCAAATGTTCAGACAAACAAAACCCTGAAAATTGAGAGGGATGCTTCCTTCCTTGGATTTACAAATTTGCATATCATATTTTTCTTACATATGTCCTAATTTGCATCAATTATAGTTTCCGCAATTAGGCCGTCTGTTTAGTTATTTTATAGAGATACGTAAAAGTAAATTTTTTACATTAGAAACCTACTTACATCAATAAATTGTATATTGTTGAAAGAAAGTTTTAAACTTGAAACAAACATTTTCGAACCCCTGTCGGTGGCTACGTTACACAGTTCAGGTGTTGGAAATTTTTGTCTAGTTTCAAGTTTTTAACAGTAATGCTGTTTATCGATATAATGTTGATTTTTAATGACAGTACCATAATCGCGGCATTGTGAGATGGTCGACATATTAGTTTTGGTGGAAACGTCTGCATGTCTTGCATTGAGCACATTCTGTTTTCAATGGTGCTCTTATCATCTTCCTATTTCTAACTCAAATGATTCCCGTAAAAATATTCTAATGGTGCTCAGATCATCTTCCTATTTCTAACTCAAAATGGTTCCCGTAAAATAAAAGAGATGAATTTAATTGTCCACTTCCAGTGGTGACTTCTTGTTTTCTATTCACCGACTTTGTCTTTTATAGGTAGTATAATATGCATGTTCATTTCATCACAAATCTAATTAATTAGGTCGTCTAAATAAATGAGCTACAATTTCTTTTACTAAACGGCGAACTTTATAGAAATCTGTTCTATGAATAAAAGTATAAATGACCGATAATAATATACATAAAAGTAATATTCTGACAATCATCCTACTTCAAAGAAGTATTATACCTTTACAATACCTACAATAAAGTAAAAGCTAAAAGATAACAATTGCTTCGAGCCGCAAATAAGTAAACTGAGACTAATGAAATGCTTACAAATCTTCCGTAATGCACAGCTATTACTTGCAATAATAATACTGGTGCTATTTTGCTCAGCCTATTAGTAAGAGTCTGGCCCTGTTTTGGGTATATAACCGGTGTCTTACGCCTCCATTAAATCTGCACGACTTGGTGCGCCAGAGTGATAAATGCGATCGTTTTATTGCACTTATGAGTCTAGTGAAGTGATTCTGCGTGAAATATACATCGCATTTAGTAAGAAATTTGCAATGGTTATTCGCCACGGAAGATTTAATCTCGGTTTGAATAATATGCTGACTTTCTGATTACACTGGTGGACACTTATTTTAGAGAGAGAGAGAGAGAAGGGCGTGGGGGGGGGGGGGGGGGGGCGTAATTTACACACATTAAAAAGAGTCGTTATTACAGCGAAAATTCTATACTAAAAGAGTGCAGATCGTATTTATTGTTTCAAACGTAATGCTATGTAATGTAATTCTATAAATTTTCCAATTTCCTCACAGTTATAGACTTGCAATTGATAGAAAGCAAATGTATATGCCCATTACCCGTATTGTTTCAACAATGTACTAAATTTGTGAAAGAATTTGGAGCCTAATGCTTTCAAAAATCACACAAAGGAACTATTAGTGGAAATTAAAGAAGCTCTTTGCCACCTAAAGGCCTGTCCACATGACCGGGCCTGATCGGCGGACCTCCCTTCTAACGGGCACACTTGACTGGCAAACCGTCAAATTGTCCGATGGGTCTTGTAGCAAAATCACCATGGTGGTTCCCGATGGCTTGAGCTTCGACCCTGGCAGACGTACGTTAACCGTATACATTTCTTTTACTGAGCCATTCTTTGCACCATATTCTCTTCTTTTTCTTCTTTTTCATACACACAGCAATTATCATGCTGCACACATCTTCTTCTTTGCGGTATGCACCATGTTTATCGTACCGCACTGAACAAATTACTGGCATGGTCGGGCACGCCCACCTCTCCATCGCCTGACCCGTGTGGACGACATTCACGGGAAAGCCGCCAGAATTTGCCCGTCAACCCCGGAGCACGCCGATCAGGCCCGCTCGTGTGGACAGGCCTTAACCCGCGCCCCTGTGTTTATGTCACGTTTTTCATTAGGGAACTAAATAATTACTGTTGATTCTGTTGATACTTTGTAGGAGTTTTAATTCAATATCTCATAAATTATTCCGTGCAATGGAAAAGGCCATCAACTCTCTAATGTGTTTACATAACATATAAAAGGGTTTTTTTCTAGTAAGATCATAAAATTTCATCGTCTCAAGGCCTTACGCATCCAGAGTGGGTGGGGGGCGGCGCCGGTTGTGGAGAGAGAGACATTTATCTCAATACTGAAGTCCGGTAAATTTCCAACTGTTGCTTCCAGAAATAATTAACCACCTTAAAGAGAAAGTACGACGTTCGAGTCACATCTTGGCACTGAACGTATAAAGTTTTGACATCGTTTGATATTCTACAGAAGCATTATAGGATTTTGAAAATTACCAGGTCTCTCCGGTTTCTTTGGTTGTCCTTGGTATTGAAATCGTCTCTATTTTTTTTTTATTATTTTAGGTGCTTGTTAAGGCTTCACTCTGCTCGATCTATTAGCTGGCAATTGGTAGGGCTTTTCTAGAAGGAACGCCTGAAAAAACATTAATTGAAATTACAAAAATAAAACTAGAGAAAAAAAACTATCAACAAGTTCCAACTGTGTCTCCTATGAGACAGAAGAGTGTTGCTCGAAGAATTTTCTTGGATAAGTGATCATATATTCTTGCGTATTAACAGCTAATTGAGCCCTCGGTTAAATACAGGGGATTATAATTGCAGTCATTTCTTTTTACTCTTCTAGAATACATGCAAAATATGTGGATAATGTATATATAGCTGTTATAACTGAATAGTATTAATATGCTTATGGAAAAAAAATAATAACCTGCGAATGTCAGTACCTAGCTGAAGATATTCTATTGATAAAAACTCTTATTATTCTAATTAAGTAATCACTGCGAGATGGCAGGGAACATGCAAGGTACTACCGTTAGCTACTTTCAGCATTACTGGGAAATGACTGATATCTAACATCAATATCAGACCACACGTGAGAAATTTAATTGTGTTCGTAACTTGCTATGAGAAAGGTTATACTTCCACACCATTGGCGATTGCATTAGAAAGTCAAAGATGAGGAAAAACTAACTCGTTTAGGAGGTTATGCAAGCCCGGACCGAGAGAAAACGACCTGCCGGACGCCAGAACAAAGCAAAGGCCGAACTGCCCCGGTCAGGAACAATGTGAGGTTGAAAACATAAATCTGCCAGTATCAGTAGAAGTACGTGAGACTCAATGGTTTTGAGGAAAAA
Organism: Macrobrachium nipponense; assembly: GCF_015104395.2. Lineage (NCBI taxonomy): Eukaryota > Metazoa > Arthropoda > Malacostraca > Decapoda > Palaemonidae > Macrobrachium > Macrobrachium nipponense. Next base: position 115,280,056 of record NC_061107.1, read on the forward strand.
GAGGATCAGTTGGGTCACGTAGGTCGTTGCATTTGTGCGTACTTGAGGGCGTGTCCTTCAACCTTCGAAGTGCAGCTTTTGTTTTTTTAGGAAATTGCTACGAAATGAAAGAAATGTTGGTGTCGACAATAGTTGGTCAAAATAAATTACAATTCATTGGTCTCCTATTTATCAAGTTTCCTTTAACAATACGTACAACACCGTGTGTGGTGTTTTCGTTCTCCTTTGCAATTTATTTACTAACAACCTAAGCATTTGTTGCATTCCAATGAACTGATTTATTATCTCCGATAAGGTTTTTATTTTTTCTTTTTGTGAAGATATCGTTCATTATACGCATGATTATGTATTCTTGGTATTTGAAAATTTGCAAACCCCCAATTCTGTCATTTAGAAATTTATATTTTGTGACGATAATTATAGTCCCCGAATGCTAATTCTACAATTCTCATATAAATGACTTCCTCCATCCACATTTATAAGTACATGTGTCTTTCATTTCAGCATGGAATCGCAAAATATATTACAAATCCTTTCACAGGATTAATCCCAAACTTATCTATGTCATATATTAGAAAGTATTTTCAGAAACCGACTTAAAGTAATATGGTTTTTTTTCTTTTTTTTTTTTTTTAAACCTAATTCACGTTCGAATGCCTATTTTCATTCCCTCTTTGCACAAGAACCGAATTTTCGTAATCAATTCATAGGCTGCTGGTAATCACTGGTAATTGCATAAACACTGTATCACAAACTCTGATATCATTTTGGTTTCGGTTAAGTTAGCAGCTTGAAGGTTAATAAATCTTGCCTCCAGTCTCCCTCGATCGTCTTTGTTAAACTGCTCAGAAATTTCTCGCGAAATCTGCATGTTAAACAAAGTCAGATTTTGTTTCTCGATGCATTTTGAAAGTAACGGACAGTTCCACGTAGCCAGGAGCATGTGCTAAATTTCATCATGCATGATCACTGTGAAACATTTTTGAATACAAAAAAATAGACAAAATCTCTTCAATTTGATTCATCCTTACGTTTCTTTACTTAAAACCAAACCTTGGTAACTCTGCATTTACCGGTTAATCTATCGATTCGATATATGTTTAAGATTTATTGGATAAGTTGGTATTTGTTTATGCTTTTCGGTAATTAAATTTAGTTTTTTTTTCAGTCATAACTTGAGTATCGGTATTTCCGGTAGAGATCTGAATATACAGTTCAGCTCATCAAAAATTACTGGGATGCTGTTTAAATACTGAAAACAATAGAAATGCCTCTTTCAGGCATCAAAGAACAGACTATTTCCTATTTATATTAGGACCATTCATTGCTTAAGTCAACCGTCTACGTAGTACAGGAAAAAATAGCTGGACTGTTGTCATCATTAATTGATAAAAATTTTCACTATATAAACTAATGGAAATCTAGTTAAGCAAAAATTTGTTTGTTCGTGAAAGGATAAAAGAATTTTTTAAGGGAGTACCATTGCATAGAAGATTTTTTAATCTCACCTTTTATCATCAATATGCGCATTCATTCTCACCCACAATACACAAACTCAATTCCTAATTAAAGAGTGGTTCGTACATCTATCCCTTAATAATTTTCACAAATTCATAATTCCGCTAGAAAGAAAATCTTTCGTCGTTTGGATACGGCTATGATTGGATACGGAATTTAGGATGAACTGCAGAGTAAAAAAAAAAAAAAATGCGGGGTGGGTTGGGGGGGGCGGGTGGGAATTTCTGAATCCCGTTCTCGGAAAAAATCCCGTGAATTTCGAGGCTCTCACTGATTTGATTTACCCTTTATTTAAACGTATCACTCCAAAAGCTTCAGCTATCCGCAGGCACATGATAAAAGTACGAAGGCAGCTGTGGATATTGGATATAGAATAAAATATTTGCATTTGAATAGATTCCACGGATCGGTCCAAAAATGCTTTGAATAAAAATGGTGATATTGTCTTTACTTCGTTTTGACTTTATTTTTCATTTTTATTTTTATATTTCCACATTAATGCAATGTCATTAATATTACTGACAAAATGTATTACTGAACAGAAACGGAATTCGTAAAACAAACGAATTTTTTTTGCATGAATAAATCTCCTAATCTCTACTTGTGCAGAAACTGGCTAAATTTTATTTCTTTGGTTTATTTTATTTCTTTGGTCTACAGCATCTTTTCTAGGCGCAGTAGTTTTATTTTGTGAGCCCTTTCTCTTATAAAAAATTCACAATCATTTTAGGTAGTAATTTTTTCCTTTTACTGACACATTAATTGTAATGGAAATTCGTTTCAACTCAGAGGATTCGACTTGTAAAAATGATCTCCGCTAAAATAATTGACATTGCACACCCGCAAGTTTCTCTATTGCGACGAGATAAAGTCTAAACGAAATCTTTAGCATTGCGGCTGATCTCTTGACCTCACGCATCCCATGAAAGTAAGTTTGATACATAAAAAAAACATCAGTTACTAAGTGAGAAATTAGGAAGACTAGAGATTAAAAATATAGCCGGTTTTACGTTTACTTACTTATGAAACGCATCTCTTGAAAACGAGGCAGTCATGAAACGTGGAGTGATGCCACAAACAAGAATTCCCTGTGTTCCAACATCAAAGAAGGATGATAATAAAAGCCAACAAGAGACCACATCAGAGACCGTCCATTGTCGTTACGTCTGATAAGAGGCCACACTTTCCTTCCCAAGAAGACGGCGCGGGAAAGCTTGTCCTAGAGAAACGTTCATGTAGGTAATATGAACTGAGGACTCGGAGATAATTCATTCTCCGCCTTCTTGGAAGCATGCAGAAAATAGCGAGTGAAGAGGAGCAACGAAGAGTCATGCTCTAGAATCATCATTGCTAAAAATACCATCTAGAGTTTAGATGGTATTTTAGCAATGATGGTGCAGGGTGAAAGAGGTGTTTATGAAGATAAGAAAGACGATGCAAATAAAAGTGGATTTTAGTGGTAGTGGCAATAAGGAAAATCAAGTTTTTGTATCAGGGTTAGCCTTAAATGGATGGTACTTATCATATTCTGAAAAAAGGTATTTTTGTATTGAGATAAAGATACAGGAATTTTTGGGCAGGGTATTTATGATTTATTTATTAGAATGATTTGAAAATAAATAATGTGCATATTAAACAGTACAGAAAAATTATTTCCATAAAACTAGCGTTTTTTTTTTTTTATTTTTATTTTCGTGTGTGAAACAAGGCTGTGTTTGATCGTAGATTTTATCACGTTTTAATTTACGTTAAAAGTTTTGGAATATAATGTTTATTACTTATACGTGAGGGGAAAAGTTTTGCATGCGTCCCAATTAAGCCTGGAAGTCGGATTACGCATTTTTTATTTTAAGTGCCATTTATCAAATAATTTCTTTAAAAGAAAAAAACCAAGTTTTTAGATAGATAAAAGAAATAGGGTAGAAGTTTTAATTGTAAGAGATGTGCATAGCAACTGGCTTACTGAAAATTCATCTTGCACGTTTCAATATCGGTGGTTACATAAGCAGTAACAGTAGTATTAAGGATATTGTATTGCTTAAAGCAAAGAGCATTCGTTTATAAATTTTTATTTTTTGGATTCCTCTAACTAGATGAGAAAACAATCAGCTACGATGTATCTATAGTGACAGTATTCACTATAGGGAGGTTTGAGGCTTTAGAAACGGGTGGTTATTCAAGTAAGATTACCACCTTGAGTTGTAGTTGACTATGATTTTAGTGAGTCAAGACCTATTTTGTCTGGAGTTCCCCAAGGTAGTGCTTTGAGACCTTTGTTGATTTTAATCTAATTATTAAATTAGTTGTTCATCTAGAAACTAAGATGATATAACAGTATACAAGAGAATCATTTGTGAACAATTAATTTCTTGAACGTTTACTATTCAAGAATTTGAATTTGTTTGTTTGTAATAAAATGAGATTGGACGATCGCTCGGCAGAGGGCCAGGTCGTGTTGTGGTTTCTGTCAAGGAAACAGGAGTTTTATACGACTTCTAAGGCACTGAAGGCGTTTTAAATGTACTCGCAGGTGTGTGAACATGCAGTGACTATTTTGCCCCTCCTTTAAGTAAAGTAGGAATGTGAACTTAGCATTTATTTAGGTGCAAAACAGCAGGACTCATTGCCCCGGTTTCCTGGCCGGGGGAAAACCATATGCCCTCGGGCTATGCTCGAGGCGTCTCTATAGCCAACCTTAGCGAGTAGTAAAGTTGGCGACGACGCACAGTCTTTTGTGCCCAGCGAAAACCAGACGCAGTGACTTCCGTTTTCTGTGTCTCCAGAATGAATGCGCCAAGGTTGAAAAGAATTAATACCATAGGTATTAGATACTTAGTGGGTGCAATTTATGAGAGCGACATTCCTTAATACTTGATGATACTTTACGTATACAGGACGATGAAATTGAGGGCATGCAGATTTGGGGAAAACTAGATTAATGTTAAATTAAGCTCAAGAGAGAAATATGAAAACATTTGTGAAGATTTCGGTGGCAAAGAAATCAGTGTAAGAGACGACCTAAAAATCCGAGTTGAGGATTTGTCAACTTATAGGTCGTATGTAACAGTGCGAAATGTGCCTTTGAAATGACGACTTTATGCTGAATGACATTCTTTCCAGATACGGAACAGTGAGTTATGTGAAGAAGAACACTCGAAGTCTGGGAAGATACAAAGGTATTGATAATGGTGTCAGAACAGTTTCTATGGATATTAATCGACAGATTCCTTCCTTCTTATATAGTTGAATGTGCCAAGGTTTATATCTATATATACTATAAAGGGCAGACTAAAACTTGTAGACTTTGTGGGCAAACCAGCCATTTTGCTAATGAATGTGAAGTTGGAATTACACAAAGACTAAATATCATTAGTGAAGTAGACTTCCCTCATTTATCTGGCAATCAAGAAAATAAAGGAAATGAAATGCCAGTAAGCCGCCAGGACCCAGTAGACGTTCGAACTTGTGAAGGGATGCCCCAAAACACTTCTATAATTGACCGTCCTGTCGAGTCGGAAGTAACCCAGCATCCAACGGCCAACCAGACTTGCAAACGGAATCCGAAACGCTGAGGAGACTTGCCATTTGATTGACCTGCGAGATGACATTGACATTCCTCCAACTGTATCTGAAGAAAACAGTTTGGCCCCTATAATGGGACCTTAGAGCTTAATGGTGGGACAGACGTATTGAATGCAGTACCTCTTGTTGCAACCTACGGAACAATATCCGAGGAGGCGAACGTTTTGTTCGCCCGACAGTAATCCTGTCGAAGCTTCACCTAGTGAGAATGATATGAGATCTTGTGACGTCATGGAAGAATCAAGACATTTTGAAGGCAACGTTGACGAAGACAGAAGTAACACCGACACAGCGCATCCTATGAGTCAAGATTTATTTAGCTCAATCATCCCTCCAGAAGTCAAGATGATATACAAAATCCAAACAGGCGATTTAATGTTACCACCCTTTAATAGTTCCAATTATTATAAAGGTGCTACTGACACGATGTCAGAACAAGAAAGTTGTTGCTCAATAGAAAATGAAATACCAGCAGGTCAAAAATGTAATAATGATAATGAAACCACAGTGACCGATGAGTCGGACTGTAATTCAAGCATTGTAGAAAACATGAAAGTAAACAAAAAGCGAAAGCAACGTAAAAATGCAACAAAAAAGAGTAAAAGAAAATCTCATAATAACTAACATTCATTGGATAGCCACCCTTAATATTAACGGTATTAATGATAGAATGAAACAAGAGATGCTACACTCATTTAAACACCTTTAACAAAATAGACATTCTTTTAGTCCAAGAACACAATGTTAAGGATATTAAAGATATAGAGTTTTGTCATACAGGTATAATGTAATTTTCAATCCAGCCATTTGTCGTAAAGGTGGAACCTGTATTCTCATCAAGAAGACTTTAGATTTGTAATTAAGCATGTTGAAAGAAGTGGAGATTCTAGAATATGTTCTGTACATGGTGAGGTGAATGGTAGTAAGATTCGTATTGTTAACATTTATGCTCCTTCAGGTCATAATCATACAAGGGAACGGGAAGAGCTTTTGACAAGGAATTGCCCTACTACTTACGGTATGATAATAGCCATACTATTATGGGAGGTGACTGGAACTGTGTTTTGAGTCCTAGAGACAATAACTAATAAGTGAATCAAACGTGTCGAAAATCACTGCTCAGATTAATTAGGCACCCTAAGGTTTAATGATGTATGTTTTTGCATAACAGGGAACCCCAGTATACTTATGTACGCACAAACTACGGTTCGCGCATTGATAGATTGTACTGCCAAACGCTCAAAGACAATGTAATTTCAAGCGAAATGCTACCTGTGTCATTTTTCTGATCATTCCGCTGTCATTTGCAAAATTAAGATTAATCCAAACATTAGTATTGGAAACTCATTTTGGAAACTTAATACTAGTTTACTAAAAAGACGAGGAAATTAAAGAAAAGTTTAGGAGGTTGTGGCATTCTTGAAAACACGTAAAAGGAATTTCTATCATATCAGTAATTGGTGGAATGATTTGGTGAAACCAGAAATAAAACAATTTTTCGTCAGAGAAGGTAAAAGGATTAGCAGGCAGAAGTTTGGGGTCATCAAAATTATTTTGAAGCAAAACTAAGGAAACAATACATGAAACTTAATGTGTCAGGAAACTCAGATTATGCAGATATTACTATTCTCAAAGACAGAATAAAACAATCTAAAATCTCAGATTTTGAGAAGGGGTTAAAGTACGATCGAGAATTCAAGACAGGATTGAAGGGGAAAAAGCTCCTCTTACCTTCTTGGACAGCAAAGAGCAATAATAGTAAAAAGGTCGTGACAGAAATAGTCGCAGAACGAAACATAATTCCGAATCTTGATGAAGGTATGTTTCTCCACAAATAGCCAGGCCATTGAACACTATGTGTTCAGGTATTACCAAAAACTTTACCGAAAAACATTTGTGATGTACCTATGCAAAATTTCTTTATGCAGTTTGTAGAAAAAAAATTGACTGATTCTGATAATGATATATTTCATAAGAATATATCTCTCAGAGAGATACGTGATGTTATTCGTTCCATTGCTAACAATAATGTCTGGTATAGATGGCATCCCAATAGAATTTTATAAGGTATTTTGGGAAGATATTAAGGATGAACTAAAGCTATTGCTTGAAAAATATTATAGAAATGGAAAACTCTCTCCAAGAGTCAGAGTATTGCATTGGTCACTCTCATATCGAAAGGCACCGATGAGAGTGCTTTGACTAATTGGAGACCAATTTCATTGTTGTGCTGTGACTATAAGATACTTGCTAAGATAATGGCGAAAAGAATGCAAACAGTTATCTTTAACCTTATCAGTCCCGAACAATTTTGTGTGCCTGGAAGATCCATAAATACATGTAATACTTTAATTAGAGATATTGTGTATTATTGTAGTAAGAAAAGAGTTCAAGGTGCTATTTTAAATCTGATTGGTCGAAAGCATTTGACCGTGTTGATATTAATTTTGTACTTCGGATTCTTGAAAGACTAGGTTTTGTGATGAACTGATTTTCTGCATTAAGATATTGTACACGAATATTGGAAGTTGTTGCATTGTTAATGGCAACATTGGTAAATACTTCAGTGTGGAGAGGGGAGTCCGACAAGGCTGCCCTCTTTCTATGCTCCTTTATGCTGTTTTCCAGGAACCTCTGTATCTTGCTATAAAAAGAAATAGTTGTATTGAACACTTGCCCTTACCAAATGATAACCACCTTAAAATTCTTGGGTTTGCCGATGATACAAATATTTTCGTTGCCAGTGACAAGGGAATTTTGGAGATTAGCACATTAGTGTCTAAATTTGAAGCAGCCACTGGGTTGCATGCTAAATAAAAATAAGACGAAAATATTTTGGATTAGGCCCATGGGGTGATAGGTCTGTTTGGCCTTTATCATGGCTTCAAGGATATACAGGTTCTTTTACAACTTTGGGAATTCTATTTTCTGATAATTACGAAAATGGCTGTTAATTCTTCGTGACAAATATATTATGTAAAATTAAGAATACTTTGGCGAGCTTTCACAACAGAAGACTTACATTTCATCAAAAAGCTGTTATTGTCAATACCTTGATTTTTTCAAAGACATGGTATGTTTCCCATATTTACCCTTTGCCTGTCAAATATGCAAAACTAATAAGTAAAGAAATTTTCTGTACATTGGTTTGGGGGAAAAATGTGAATTCATTAAAAGAGACACTTTAACAAAGTCAAAGATTGAAGAGGGATAGGAATGTTAAGTCTTTTTATGGAAGACACAAAGTATTCTAGCTGCCTCTTTCTTAAAGTTACACTGTGAGGAGAAATACAATTTTATGTCAAATTATTATAACAATTCACATATGAAGGGCTTGTTTACCGGAAATTCAACACAAAGAGACAATTCATGTGTAATGGCACCTATGTATTCTGAGGTCTTAGTAACAGTTAGGAAATGTAAAACATTTCAGAATTTTCCTTCTCTTAAATCGAGAACTATATATGTGAACTTATTGCCAAAGGTACAGCCAACTGTTGAGAGTAGATACCCCCTTTATTAATTGGCCTCTGATTGGGAAAACATCAACATGAAATTTCTTTCTGCTGCTGATAGGGAAATAATATATAAATATATTCACGAAATATTACCCAATAAAAAAAGGTTAAAAGAAATGAAAATAATTCAAGATTCTCATTGCCAGTTTTTGTGATGCTGAGGAATCAAATATTCATATGGTATATTTCTGCAAGAGAATTGCAAATGTAATAATAGGGTTAAAGGAGTTTTTGAAGCTATTTTGTCATTTTATTCACTGCAATTTCATTAGAATTATGTATTTTGATTTCCCAGAGTCATCGAGGAAACAAAGGAACACTGCAACTTGAATTTTGTCAAGTTATTGTGTAAATATGGTTGTTCAAGACAAGAATGTGCCTGAACGTTTGATTATAAATAGAATAAAAGCTTCGATTATAAAAAACCAGAGAGATATCAAGGCCATTTTGAAAGAGAAATTGTTAAAATATTTCACAAAAGAGTTTTTGTAACATTAAATGCAATGTATTTTAGATGGAAATATATGTAGTCTGGATTTATTGTAATGTTTGTAAATAATTTATTGAATAAAAACTTAAAGAAAAAAAAAAAAAAAAATTGAGATCTGGGATGGATAAGTGGGTGGCGTAATCAGTGAGGCGATGAGGTCTTTATTGATTAGCCGGGTTCCCACCATCTTCCATCGCCTTTGTTCTACATGCACAGGTAACTGAATTTCATACAATTCTATTCTTAAGCTATTCTCGGTACTACTTTTCGTCAAATAATATTGTTTTCACAATCTTCTCTCGTTCGTCGCATACAGACATTTTGCTTTGTAGAAGTATTATTTGATAGCTTGTTATCTATCTATATATATATATATATATATATATATATATATATATATAGATATATATATATATATATATATATATATATATAAGGATTCGTAAGTATATACATCTATATATATATATGATATATATATATATATATATATATATATATATATATATATATATATATATATATATATATATATATATATACGTATATATAAGGATTCGTAAGTATATATACATCTATATATATATATATAGTATATATATATATATATATATATATATATATATATATATATTTATATTTAGAAGTATATTTATATATATACAGGCAGGGACAAAGTCATATATATTATATGATATATACTAGGATAGTTAGTTCTCTCCGAATTCTTTTTGCATTTATTTAAAATCATCTGACCAGCTTTTTAAGAGTTCAATCAGACTCTAAAAATTAGCTTTCCTAATAAATATGATACGTAGTTGGATTACATTTGATGTATTTGAAAGCTATAAATCTCTTCCATATCAAAAGGGAGGAACAAAAACAAGCCAGTTTTCTTATTCTTACTAAATTCAATTTTCATTATTTCTATTTCGGTAAAAATGCGATGTGTGATTAATGGAATTATTAGGCGATTATAAACATTATATTCCTAACTTTTAACGTAAATTAAAACGTGATAAAATCTACGGTCAAACACAACCTTGTTTCCCAAACGAAAATAAAAATAAAAACGCTAGATTTTATTGGACATAATTTTTCTGTACTTGTTAATATGAACATTATTTATTTTCTCAAATTTTCATTCTAAAAAAATAAATCACAGAATTATAAGATCTCAGAAAATAAAGTAAAGGAAAACAACGAAAAGCAAAAGCAGATAACATTAATGAAGGGAGTTTTGGTGTCACAAAAGACCTTGAAGAACAATTAGCTCGGAACCTCTGATCGGATACGAATTGCAACAGTAAGTCAAGGGTGCGTAACGTCGAGGTGAATAACTATAACCCATTCTCTTCTACTTCAGCCAAAACCACAGAAGCTCTGCTGGTGACGGGGCCATAAAGTGAGATGAAATATGGAGATCGTTCTCTCTCCTCCAAATCTTGTTATCGTAGAACGCATTAAGCAGCACTGTTGACTTGCTTTCAGCAGATGGATGTACGATTCAAGATAACGTACACTGCACAGCGATAAAATAGGGAGCACAATGCCTCTTAACATACCTATGGGTAGATTTAGTTTTTTTTCATCACAAAGAGTAAAGTGTAGGGAATTACATTCTGGAATTTGTTTTTTAAATAGGAATGAAAAGCTTTATCCGTCGCCAAAGCGAGTACCCTTTCCAAATGCTAATTTTCAGCAAGAGCGCCCTTGTTTTGCCTAAGTTTTTTCCCTTTTTAACTTTATACGTAAAATGAATTTTTAAAAATGCCCTTTAATTAATAAAAACAATTGTATATTTTTTGCCATTTTCTAAAGTCAGCTTTTTAATCTCTAAGTATTTTATGGGTTTATTTCTCTGTATTATTAAAGACGAGAAGATCGAATATCTTTATCATAGTTTCACCACAACGCCCATATATGCAATATCACCATAGTTACTATATTCACATAAGTCAACTTTTTTGTTATATTTACCAGTTCCCAATAATCGGCTTTTGTTTTCTCATTCCACAGTCAGAAAAACACTCAAAATAGCATAGGGAGATTTTATTTCGTGTTCAGCTAAAATCATTTCAATATTGAATCCATCGTAGCCCAACTGTTTCCTTCACCCAAGCTTCTTTATTACCGATTCTGTTTCAAAAACCTTAGAGTTCACTCATCGGTCCATTCAGGTCTTATTGAACCTCTGATATGTCAATCAAATCTAAACTATTATGTTCTATTACTGTTTTCCAAGATATTTTCTATTATATTCTATTCCTGTTTTCCCTGATATTCTCTCTTATGTTCTATTCCTGTTTTCCCTGATATTCTCTATTATGTTCTATTCCTGTTTTCCCTGATATTCTCTCTTATGTTCTATTGCTGTTTTCCCTGATATTCTCTCTTATGTTCTATTCCTGTTTTCCCTGATATTCTCTATTATGTTCTATTCCTGTTTTCCCTGATATTCTCTCTTATGTTCTATTCCTGTTTTCCCAGATATTCTCTCTTATGTTCTATTCCTGTTTTCCCAGATATTCTCTCTTATGTTCTATTCCTCTTTTCCCAGATATTCTCTATTATGTTCTATTCCTGTTTTCCCAGATATTCTCTCTTATGTTCTATTCCTGTTTTCCCAGATATTCTCTCTTATGTTCTATTCCTGTTTTCCCAGATTCTCTCTTATGTTCTATTCCTCTTTTCCCAGATATTCTCTCTTATGTTCTATTCCTATTTTCCCAGATATTCTCTATTATGTTCTATTCCTGTTTTCCCAGATATTCTCTCTTATGTTCTATTCCTGTTTTCCCAGATATTCTCTCTTATGTTCTATTCCTCTTTTCCCAGATATTCTCTATTATGTTCTATTCCTGTTTTACCAGATATCTCTATTATGTTCTATTCCTGCTTTCCCAGATATCTCTCTATGTTCTATTCCTGTTTTCCCTGATATTCTCTCTTATGTTCTATTCCTGTTTTCCCTGATATTCTCTCTTATGTTCTATTCCTCTTTTCCCAGATATTCTCTCTTATGTTCTATTCCTGTTTTACCAGATGTTGTCTATTATGTTCTATTCCTGTTTTCCCAGATATTCTCTCTTATGTTCTATTCCTCTTTTCCCAGATATTCTCTATTATGTTCTATTCCTGTTTTACCAGATATCCTCTCTTATGTTCTATTCCTGTTTTCCCAGATATTCTCTATTATGTTCTATTCCTGTTTTCCCAGATATTCTCTATTATGTTCTATTCCTGTTTTCCCAGATATTCTCTCTTATGTTCTATTCCTCTTTTCCCAGATATTCTCTCTTATGTTCTATTCCTGTTTTACAAGATATTCACTATTATGTTCTATTCCTGTTTTCCCAGATATTCTCTATTATGTTCTATTCCTCTTTTCCCAGATATTCTCTATTATGTTCTATTCCTGTTTTCCCAGATATCCTCTCTTATGTTCTATTCCTGTTTTCCCAGATATTCTCTATTATGTTCTATTTATTCCTCTTTTCCCAAGATATCTCTCATCATATTACCTGTATTCCAAGTATTCTCTCTTATGTTCTATTCCCAGATATTTCTCTCTTATGTTCTATTCCTGTTTTCCCAAGATATTCTCTCTTATGTTCTATTCCCAGATATTCCTCTCTCATGTTCTATTCCTGTTTTTTCCAAGTATTCTCTCTTATGTTCTATTCCCAGATATTCTCTCTTATGTTCTGTTCCTTTTTCCCCAGATATTCTCTCTTATGTTCTATTCCAGATATCCTCTCTTATGTTCTATTCCTGTTTTCCCAGATATTATCTTATGTTCTATTCCCAGATATTCCCTCTTATGTTCTATTCATGTTTCTCAGGTATTACTCTCTTATGTTCTATTCCTGTTTTCCAGATATTCTCTCTTATGTTTTATTACCTGTTTCCCAGATATTCTCTCTTATGTTCTATTCCTGTTTTTTCCAGATATCTCTCTTATGTTCTATTCCCAGATATTCTCTTTTATGTTCTATTCCTGTTTTCTCATATATTCTCTCTTAATTATTATATTCCTGTTTTCCCAGATATTCTTCCTTATGTAATATTCCTTTTTGCCCAGATATTCTCTCTTTATGTTTCATTCCTGTTTTCCCAGATATTCTCCCATGTTCTATACCTGTTTGTTTTCTCGGATATCCTCTCATTATATTTTATTCCTGTTTTCCCAAATATTCTCTTCTTATCTTCTATTCCTCTTTTCCCAAGATATTCTTTCTCTTATGTTCTATTCCTGTTTTCCTTTTCCCGGATATTCTTCTCTTATGTTCTATTCTTTTTTTTCAGAATATTCTTCTCTTATGTTCTATTCCTGTTTCCCAGATATTCTCCCATGCTCTATTCCTGTTTTTTCTCGGATATTCTCTCTTATGGCTCTATCCCTGTTTTCTCAGTATTCCCTCTTATGTTATATTCCTGTTTTTTCAGTTATTATCTTATGTTCTATTTCTGTTTTTCCCAGATATTCTCTCTCTTATCCCTTTTGGTGTTTCGTCGTTAACCTTCTCTGCTAGATTTCGAACAAATGCTATTTGTATGTGCTTCTTACATCCCCTATGAAATGTTACTACAAGTGCTTTTTTTTCGCTTGTCCTGTCTTGTTTTGAAGGTCTTATGCGATATTCAAGTTTTCATTTTTGTCAACCGGTTTCCAGCATTCGTATACCAGGAAATTTATATATCCATTCCAGATGTTAATCCAAGTCCATATTGATTCTCCGGCCCTTCTCAGATACAGTCATCAGAACTACAAACTCTGTCTTGACATTAATTGCAATACCTTCTCGATGTTCATCTTCAAAAATTTTCTCGGCATTAAATTTAAGCTGAGTGAATTTATGCCAGCTTTTCTTTTTTGTAGTAATAACAATCTGGCGATCACTGTTTTTTATGTCAAATACATTTTCTTACTTTTCTTTTATCGTAGGAGTCATTTTGTGACTGCTTTTCTAAATATATTTTAATGATATCTTTTTAGTTTTCTCGACTCTGAATTTCACATGGTTGAAAATTCTCCCAACATCACTTTGGTGGCAGCAGCGTTCGGATAAAAACTGCTCCTCCGAAGAGACTGTGAAATTGGATTACGAGGAATAAAGGGACACATGAAAACCGTGTAGTACCTTCATCTGCTCGGCGCTGAGAACTAATCTCAAAAATATAACCATTGCAAGGAAGATATTTTCAAAGGCATTCAAGAGTTCCACGTAATAAACTGTCTCAGATGAGGGCGTTTCTTCTGTCACATATGAAAGTACTCCTTTTTTTATTTACCTAGTTACACTTCTTTTTATTGCAGCATAGTCTTCTTCAGAAGTTCTTGTTTTGATTTTTTTTTTTAAATATTGGTTTGTTCTAGATGTTTGAACACTGAAATAGCTTGTAAGAGTTCCACAGTATCAAATTAGGATCGGTGGTTAGTATAAGAAAGGGTTGAAAAGTCAGCCTTAATTTCTGAGCGGGAAATAGCAGCTTCTTTGTATTCATTTGACAAATACTTGGGTCCGATAGAAAGACGTCGTGAAAAATTATACCATAAATATCCTACAGTGATTTCTTGAAAAACACATGAAGGGTGGTCGGATTTGTTTCTTTCACTGCAAATTCTATGTAACCTATAGTTACTTGAAAAATATAAAAAAAATGCGGGTAATTCTAAAGATGAGTTCCGCACAGACTGCAAGGAACGTAACCGCTGATACGACATCCACTAGGGATTGGGGCGTCCAGTGTATTTTCGCCGTTTAGTACTGTGGCCCTGAGGCTTAATTACAGTCGTCCGAATAAATATTACTTAAGATTCTTGTTCAGGAGGTAAAACTGCATAGAAAAACCGCAACTGCCATAGTTCTAGCCGCCGCGGAATAGTACTATAGATCTGCCCCTCTAGAAACTGATGCTCGTCGTGACTCGAAAGAGTCATGTCCGCCCATTTCTTTCAGCAGCGACTCTTAACCAGAGACCGTTAATGCTTTGATGGAGCACTCAATCTTTCAGAGAACAAGCCGTCGGGTGGCTTATCAGAGGAATCATTGATTACAGTTCACCCGTAAAAACCTTTACATGTAACCTTACTGTTCAGTGTCTCTCTCGCGAAGAGCGTATCATTTTCGTCCGTTAATAATTTTAACACAAATATTTTCAAAATTGTGGGATTAAGATAAAGCCATGGTAAACATAATCCGTTCCATTTCCTTACTATAAGCAGTGCATATTTTTGACTGAATAATATGCGTACATAAGTATTGTTAATTATAGTGTGTTTCTGGTGAAATATGTAGATAAGAAGAGAGGGATACTTGCTGATTTTTTTTTGTTTTTTTTTTTTTTAAGAAAGACGTAATTGCTTGATTACACCATAAATGTGATTTTCGTGTTCTTTAAATCAACAAAAACCCAAAGATGATTTGCGGCAACTCTCTGAATGGAATATTAAAAAAAATTAAAGATAATATAAAGAAGGCCAACCTGCTCCCTTCCTCCCATGTATATAATCATTCCAGTCAATTCTAAATCCAATGAATAAGTATCTTATACACTAAATATGCTAAATACATAAACCTGTAATTTGGATAATGAACTAAAATGAATCAAATAGAATGAGGTTACATTATTTCAAAATTATAACTTTCAGAGAAATGAGAGGAGTTTCGAGGTTATGGAATGGGAGTTTTGGAAACTTTCCCACGTTCTTAGCAGCTAATTACTTGCCATATATTTGAGGAAAGGTACGTGTTAACAACGCATTTAACTCTCGTGATGACCGTTGTAGTAAACTGCATAGTTAGTAGAAGGGAATTCATTTTGACCTGAAGCGTCAATGATTTGTTTAAGGCAAATATGAGAAAGTTGTGTTTCTCTCTCGCATTTCCATAACTATAGTTAAGTATGGTTAGAGAGAGAGAGAGAGAGAGAGAGAAATAAACGTTACCCATTTTGATATTTTTTTTATTAATTTATGTAATAACGACCTTTTCTGAATATTTTATATCATTTTTAGTACTATTTAAACTATGTTAATTGACATTACCGTTATTCGATGTAAGGCTTTTCCTATATAGGAGAACTTATTATTTTAAGAACTTCCATGCTAAAACTACCATTCCAGGAAATGTCCTGCACATGTATGGATTTTAAAATACCCCAGTCATTCTAGATAAAAAATTCATGATTGAGTTTCCTATGCTATTCATATGAAGTGGACCCGTGAAAAAATGGTAACTTTTTTCATCCTGGTGCATTTTGAAGCTCTTAACTTTGAGCACCTGGTGTTCTTGCATATTTTTCTGAAATTTTCATATGCAAGACTCAACAGCAAAGTGACTCAGCCACTTGAGGTTTTTTGGTTATACGAGATAATAAGACTTTTCTTAGTTTTACATTATCCACATTTTGATGATCCATAAGGGCTAATGGTAATCGTGCATTCTATAGTTCTAGGCTATTTCTTGAACGTAACTATAAAAAAATTATCATATGAAATAATGAACGTAAAAAGAGGGCGATACATGTAAAGTCAATGTGAGCTATAGACTTTTCATTTTTGTAAGAAGGATGATTTCAGTATACGATTTTTAAGTAGCATAACGTAAATGGAAATTACCATGGAGTTAACAGACCTAGAAAATTGTTCATATAACGTAGATTTCTATTATTAGACTACTCCTAACACAGGGATTTTCCGTGACTTGTTTATCGTATGCCATCATGATCACCCTAAGATGTTAATAACTTAGTCTACGACCAGTTTACTAATTTCTAAACCACGATAAGCAAAAGAAATTAGGATGTTATACCAAATAAAAATTGTATTAAAGTAGTATAGCAAACTTTTGTCATCTGAAACTAGTATAGCCGTATGAACTGATAATGATAATAATAACACACCACAGTAACTAAATAAGTGTAATTTTATGCTTTAGATTAATTTTGTTAATGAGATTTTTAGCTATGACATAATTACAAAGTAAGTAGAAATCCATTATATTTCATACGACCCATCGGAAAATGAAAATATTATACTTCAGTTATGCTCTTCCTTGGTAACTATCGATTTACATGGCTATATCTTTTTTGTGACTTATTCACTTGAAGGTTTAATTCATTCCCTCTCCTATTATTATTTTTCCCGCGGACTCTTATTAAGCTTAAGAGTTAACTGAATAATCTTCCTTGTTGTTTCTAGAAACCATATCCATCCAAATTTTGTTCTAGATAGATTATATTAAATCCAAAAAAAACATAAGAACAGTTGTGTCCATGATATTATAGGAAACAAATAAAGCACTAGATTATATACACGAAACAAGTAAAAAAAAGAATTATAGTTCACGTGAACTCAAAGAAAAAGTTATTCAAATATAATGTCTGAGAACATTTTTATTTTCATGGAAAATGAAGCATTAACCATCTCGCTAACAGAAAATAATGGGAAAAGTGTTTTTGCAAAATAAAGATTTGCCAATTCATATCTAAGTAAGATAATAACCGGTTCCCGCAACAATAAAAAAAAAAAAAAAAAAAAAAAAAAAAAACACGGAAAGGGGACAACAAAAGATCCTGTTTCCATTTTTAATAGATGAATTTTAGCAGCGGACTTACTTTTTCATAACGTTTTCCCCTTCAAGGGAGTGCCCACTCCCCTCCTCCTCTCCGGCTAAAGAGGTATCTTATTCAACTGGAGATGTATCCATATTCGTCATCAGAGGTTCCTCATTTGTATCGACCTAAGTTCTCGTGTTTGGGAACAGAAGTAACCCTCATTAGCAGCGGATGTTCTCCTTGACGTAAGCAAAAGTTTTCGATTCAGTCATCAGACATTCTAGTTTCTAGCAACAGAAATTCTCGTTTTTACAGCAAAAAAATTCCCTCGGCATTAGCAGTTAAATTCTTCGTTTTTGGTAAAACATCTTGTGTGGCAACAATATTCGTAGTTTTGCGTAAAAAGTTTACCTTTTATTCAGGAGATAAACTGAAGACCTCTT
The DNA here is from genome assembly GCF_015104395.2 of Macrobrachium nipponense. NCBI lineage: Eukaryota > Metazoa > Arthropoda > Malacostraca > Decapoda > Palaemonidae > Macrobrachium > Macrobrachium nipponense. The sequence goes on from NC_061107.1 coordinate 115,298,169, forward strand.
CTTTCTTAACAAGAGCACTTTACGGTCGAAGAATTTTTCAACTCTAATTCAGAATTTCCAAACTATCAGAAGCAGATGTTCCTCCATTTTTAGCAGCAGACATCCTACCACCCTTCTTCAAGAAAAACTTTACATTGTAACGAGAAAATTCCTTTTTTTTTTCTGAAAACCTTTTCATGCTCGTTAAATGCCACTATTTTTGCAATAGCATTTTAAATCATGGAATCAGCGCAAATGAAAGCGTTTTTTCGGGTTAGATTCTGAAGTGTCTTTCGTAGCGTTAAGGAATATGTTTTTTGGACCACACAAACACTTACACTGAATTTTCCATCAAAAGCTTTTAATTGCCCTGATTAGTAAGTAATGAACTTTGCAGTCTCCTCGCCATTCTTTATTTAGTTAATTACTGGTACGATAACATTTTCTGGTCAAGAAATTAGACGTCAAGAAAAGTCTCGAATAATGACTTCATTTCTCTCTGCAATTTCCTTTGCTGTTCATGAATTTCAACTTTAAAATACATTTTCATTTGATGATTTTTTTTTTATCTTTCTTCTTCAGTGACAGTCGTTCTATTTTAAGATTCTTAAAGCGGCAATTATGGGAGGATTTTGTCCTCATATTATGTAACCATTATTTCGTTTGCGTGTACGTGTGCTAATATTTTGAGGAAGGTTTGTAAGAAGGCGGTTGTATGTCAAGATTAACACTGTTAATGCTTTCGCAAATGTAAAGAACAATTTAGAGAACGTTGGCAAAAAATAATAATAATAATAATAAAAGTTATGAAACCTGTGGTTAGGATTTTTAAATCCTCGGCAGTGTGGGTTTTTCGCACAGCAATCAAAACCAATTTGTAATGCGAAATCATAATTATTAATAAACGATTGATTACATAATATTAGAATTATTTTACGTCACATTTTTTTCAATCGATTATAAAGGCCTATGGTTATCGGTTGTTTGCATGTGAATACAATTTCAAATAAAACTTAATTTCCAATGTCAGTCTGATGTGACTTTTGTTCGTAGGAGCGAGGAATCATGACTATAAGGCAACAGGTGTTCGTGTTGTTTGTTTACAAGCCTTAATTTGTCAAATCCACACCTGGTTATGACAGATGATTTATTAATTTCATAGCTGGCCATCCGCATCCTACAGTCATTCGTTGTTACGTAAAACCACCAATTCACTTATTCAAATTGCGTGTTTGTGTGTGTGGCTTTTCAAGTTAAACTGGATTGATCTATCGGTTTATGTCACTTAGAAAACACCGTCAAATATTGCGGAAATGGAGACTGTGATCTCAATTACTCCTTTTTTTTTTTTTTACAGAAATAACCGTCGTAAGGAGCCTTAAGAATATTTATTGGTTGACTGGAAGCCAACAGCAATCCAGAAGCCTCTGCCGCTGGACGGACTATATCATGGCTCTGTCCATTTGCCAAATGATAATTGATTTTAAATTTATCAGATGATATCATATCGGTTATTTTTCCAGGAGTTTCAGTCCACCAGAAAATCGGTTTATAGAATATTATCTTATATCAGTAATCTTTTCATTCGCCACAACAGATCCTTTGCAGTTACCTGGAGACATTCATTTCAATAGACTCTCAGTCGGCATTATCAGCAATTTCTCTCTCTTGCCTGTGTTTTTCACATTTAGACAATTTATTATAGAAGCTGCACGAGCTTACACAGACACACACACACACACACACACAAATATATATATATATATATATATATATATATATATATATATATAGTATATAATATATATATATATATATATATATATATATATATATAGTATATATATAATGTGTGTGTGTGTGTGTCCTGTGTAAGCATTGTCCAGCTTCTATAATAAATTGTCCTTAATGTGAAAACAACGTTACTTTATTTGATTTGATATGACACACACACACACGCACGCACGCACGCACGCACGCACGCACGCACGCACACACACACACACAACATATATATATGATATATATATATATATATATATATATATCATATATCATATATATCATATATATATTATATGTATGTAGTATATATGTATATATATATATATATGTATATATATATATATATATATATATATATATATATATATATATATATATATATATTTATACATATATGCATATATATATATATATATATATATATATATATATATATATATTGCATATATGTATATCATATATATATATATATATATATATATATATATATATATATGTATATATATATATATATATATATATATATATATATATATATATGTGTGTGTGTGTGTGTATGTGTGTGTGTGTGTTTCATATCAAATCAAAGTAACGTTATCTACCTGACACAAAGAAGAGTATAAGTCTATACCACTCATACGTTCAGTTATCTGTCAAGTTATGGTACCCTTACTGGGGCTGGAATAGATCGCCCTTTGTCATCATAACCAAGTGTTTTTAATCGTTCCAACTCGAACAAATGTATCTGAATTCGACAGCTATACTTAATTCGTCAGGTGGATCACTGTCCTTGTGACAAGTAAGATATAGGCAGTATTCAGTGCCTAGTTAGCAAACCTGGTCAGGCACATTATTTGATACCTCATTATTTTTTAAAATTAATTTTAATCCTTTTCATTATTATTTCAAAAATCTCTTCATAATTACTTATTTCGTTCAAAGGAGCTCAGTATCCGTTGAGATCCCTTTAGAGTAAATGCAAACTTGAAGTTAAAAATAATCTAGTCTATTGCAAGTTTTGAACCACACTAAAAGGAAACTATCCAGGATTGCTTTCTTCATCATGATGATTGTCGTTAATATCAGTTATAAGAGGTCATCCATCGAGATAATCTATGGCACATGGAAGAGAATGGAGAATGCTTCGATTGCCTTAAGGGTTAATATTTGATTCTTAGTTTCCCGAAATGCTTTAAGAATCATTTATTCATCAGTCGACCTCCGCTAATTCTTTTCGTCTAAGTGTTGGGACGATCGTCGTTGAAATGAGCAAATAGCGTTACCTCAAGTTTTATAGTTCTTGTAAAATGTAGAAAATCAAATGTTATTTCTTACAAAAGCCGTCGTAAGTTAATTTGTCTTGTAATAACAATGCAGTGCTTGGTTGCAGGTCCACTACAACAATCCATGATTGAGTTTACCTATGCTATTTCCTATGAAGTGGACCCGTGAAAATGGTAACTTTTTCCTCCTGGTGCATTTTGAAGCTCTTAACTTTGAGCACCTGGTGTTCTTGCATATTTCTGAAATTTCATAGCAAGACTCAACAGCAAAGTGACTCAGCCACTTGATTTTTTGTTTTTTGGTTATACGATAATAAGACTTCTTAGGTTTTACATTATTCGCATTTTGATGATCCATAAGGGCTAATGGTAATCGTGCATTCTGTAGTCTAGGCTATTTCTTGAACTGTAATTATAAAAATTATCATATGAAATAATGACGTAAAAAAGAGGCGATACATGTAAAGTCAATGTGAGCTATAGATTTTCATTTTGTAAGAAGGATGATTTCAGTATACGATTTTAAGTAGCATAAACGTAAATGGAAATTACCATGGAGTTAACAGACCTAGGAAATTGTTCATATAACGTAGATTTCATTTAATTAGACTACTACTAGAACACAGGGATTTCCGTGATTGTTATCGTATGCCATTATGATCACCATAAGATGTTACTAACTTAGTCTACGACAGTTTACTAATTACTAGCCACGATAACCAAAGAAATTAGGATGTATACCTAAATAATTGTATTAAAGTAGTATAGCAACTTTTGTCATCTGAAACTAGTATAGCCGTATGAACTGATAATGATAATAATAACACACCAAAGTAACTAAATAAGTTTAATTTTATGCTTTAGCTTAATTTTGTTAATGAGTTTTTTAGCTATGACATAATTACAAAGTAAGTAGAAATCATATATTCATACGACATCGGAAATGAAATATTTTATACTTCAGTTATGCTCTTCCTTGGTAACTTATCGATTTACATGGCTATATCCTTTTTTGTGACTTCTTCACTTGAAGGTTTAATTTAATTCATTCCCTCTATATTTTTCCCGCGGACTCTTATTAAGCTTAAGAGTTAACTGAATAATCTTCCTTGTTGTTTCTAGAAAACCATATCCCATCCAAATTTTGTTCTAGATAGATTATATTAAATCCAAAACATAAGAACAGTTGTGTCCATGATATTATAGGAAACAAAAAAAAGCACTAGATATATACACGAACAAGTAAAAAAAATAATATAGTTCACGTGAACTCAAAGAAAAAAGGTTTATCAATATCATGTCTTAGAACATTTTTATTTTCATGGAAATGAAGCATTAACCACCTCGCTAACAGAAAAATAATGGGAAAATGTGTTTTTACAAAATAAAACTTTTGCCAATTCATATCTAAGTAAGATAATTAACCGGTTCCCGCAGTAAAAAAAAAAAAAAAAAAAAAAAAAAAAAGTTCCCGCATTAAAAAAAAAACAAAATTAAAAAAAAAAAAACCTTTGATAGGGACAACAAAAGATCCTGTTTCCATTTTTAATAGATGAATATTAGCAGCGGAACTTACTTTTTCATAACGTTTTCCCCTTCAAGGGTGCCCCCACCTCCCCCGGCTAAAGAGGTACCTTATTCAACTGGAGATGTATCCATATTCGTCAGCAGAGGTTCCTCATTTGTATCGACCAAGTTCCTCGTGTGTTTTGGGAACGAGAAGTAACCCTCATCATCAAGTCATCAGAAATTCTAGTTTCTAGCAACAGAAATTCTCGTTTTTACAGCAAAAAAAATTCCCTCGGCATTAGCAGTAAATTCTTCGTTTTTGGTAAAAACATCTTGTGTGGCAACAATATTCGTAGTTTTGTGTAAAAAGTTCAGGAGATAAACTGAAGATCTCTTCTTCTAACAAGAGCACTTTACGGTCGAAGAATTTTCAACTAATTCATTCAGGAATTTCCAAACTATTCAGAAGCAGATGTTCCTATTTTTAGCAGCAGACATCCTACTCTTCTTCAAGAAAATTTACATTGTAACGAGAAAACTCCTTTCTTTTTTTACTGAAAACCTTTCATGCTCGTTAAATGCCACTATTTTTGCAATAGCCTTTTAAATCATGGAATCAGCGCAACTGAAAGGCGTTTTTTCGATTAGATTCTGAAGTGTGTCTTTTGTAGCGTTAAGGAAAATGTTTTTGGACCACACAAACACTTACACTGAATTTTCCATCAAAAGCTTTCAATTGCCCTAATTAAGTAAGTAATGAACTTTGCAGTCTCCTCGGCCATTTTATTTAGTTAATTACTGGTACAATAACATTTCCTGGTCAAGAAATAAGACGTCAAGAAAGTCTCGAATAATGACTTCATTCTCTCTGCATTTCCTTTGCTGTTCATGAATTTCAACTTTTACATTTTCATTTGATGATTTTTTTTATCTTGTGCGGAATTAAGGAAGTATATTTTTTCCTGGTTTCTTCTTCAGTGACAGTCGTTCTATTTTAAGATTCTTAAAGCGGCAATTATGGGAGGATTTTATCTCATATTTTTGTAACCTTATGTTTCGTTTGCGTGTACGTGTGCTTAATATTTGAGGAAGGTTTGTAAGAAAGGGCGTTGTATGTCAAGATTAAGACGTTAATGATTTCGCAAATGTAAAGAACAATTCAGAGACTGTTTGCAAAAAAAAAAATAAATAAAAAAAGTTATGAAAAAACCTGTGTTAGGGTTTTCAAATCCTCGGCAGTGTGTGGTTTTTCGCACAGCAATCAAAACAATTATTAATGCGAAATCATAACTATTAATAAACGATTGATTACATAATATATTAGAAGTATTTTGTTACGTCACATTTTTTTTCAATCGATTATAAAAGGCCTATGGTTATCGGTTGTTTGCATGTGAATACAATTTCAAATAAAACTTAATTTACAAATCAGTCTGATGTGACTTTTGTTCGTTAGGAGCGAGGAATCATGACTATAAGGCAACAGGTGTTCGTGTTGTTTGTTTACAAGCCTTAATTTGTCAAATCACACCTGGTTATGACAGATGATTTATTAATTTCATAGCTGGCCATCCGCATCCTACAGTCATTCGTTGTTACGTAAAACCAATTCACTTATTCAAATTGCGTGTTTGTGTGTGTGGGCTTTCAAGTTAAACTGGATTGATCTATCGGTTTATGTCACTTAGAAAAACACCGTCAAATATTGCCGGAAATGGAGACGGTGATCTCAATTACTTTTTTTTTTTTGACAGAAAATAATTGTCGTAAGGAGCCTTAAGAATATTTATTGGTTGACTGGAAGCCAACAGCATCCAGAAGCCTCTACGGCTGGACAACTATATCATGGCTCTGTCCATTTGCCAAATAATAATTGATTTTAAATTTTATCAGATGATATATATCGGTTATTTTCCAGGAGTTTCAGTCCACCAGAAAAAATCGGTTTATAGAATATTATCTTATCATCAGTAATCTTTTCATTCGCCACAACAGATCCTTTGCAGTTAACCTGGAGCATTCATTTCAATAGACTCTCAGTCGGCAATTATCAGCAATTTTCTCTCTCTTGCCTGTGTTTTTCACATTTAGACAATTTATTATAGAAGCTGCACGAGCTTACACACACACACACACACACACACACACACATAAATATATATATATATATATATATATATATATATATATATATATATATATATATATGTGTGTGTGTGTGTGTGTGTGTGTGTGTGTGTGTGTGTGTCATATCAAATCAAAGTGACGTTGTTTTTAACATTAAGACAATTTATTATAGAAGCTGCAAAGCTTACACAGACACACACACACACACACACACACACACACACACACACACATATATATATATATATATATATATATATATATATATATATGATATATATAAATAAATATATATATATATATATATATATATATATATGTGTGTGTGTGTGTGTGTGTGTGTGTGTGTGTGTGTTTCATATCAAATCAAAGTACGTTATCTACCCGACCACAAAGAAGAGTATAAGTCTATACCACTCATACGTTCAGTTATCTGTCAAGTTATGGTACCCTTACTGGGCTGGAATAGATCGCGCCCTTTGTCATCATAACCAAGTGTTTAATCGTTCCAACTCGAACAAATGCATCTGAATTCTACAGCATATACTTACTTCGTCAGTGGATCACTGTCCTTGTGACAAGTAAGATATAGGCAGTATTCAGTGCCTGGTTACCAAACTTGGTCAGGCACATTATTTGATACTTCATTATTTTTTTTATTAATTTTATCCTTTTCATATTATTCAAAAATCTCTCATAATTACTTATTCGTTCTAAGGAGCTCAATATCCGTTGAGATCCATTTAGAGTTAATGCAAACTAAAAGGAAACTATCCAGGATTGCTTTCTTCATTATGATTATTGTCTTTAATATCAGTTTATAAGAGGTCATCCATCGAGATAATCTATGACACATGGAAGAGAATGGAGATGCTTCGATTGCCTTAAGGGATAATATTTGATTCTTAGTTTCCCGAAATGCTTTAAGAATCATTTATTCATCAGTCGACCTCCGCTAATTCTTTTCGTCTAAGTGTTGGGACGATCGTCGTTGAAACGAGCAAATAGCGTTACCTCAAGTTTTATAGTTTCTTGTAAAATGTAGAAAATCAAATGTTATTTCTTACAAAAGCCGTCGTAAGTTTAATTTGTCTTGAATAACAATGCAGTGCTTGGTCGTAGGTCCACAACAACAACGGAATTACCTATACTCTGTTTTTTTTTTTTCATCTGTGTGGTGTTTGCGTATGGTAACACTGCGTCCCGGGCTTTACATAGTTACATTCAGCTTACATTCAACACTAATAATAACCTTATTTCGAATATTAACGGTGTAATTCGCATACTGTAAATTATTAAAACACTTTTCAGTTGCAAATGTACACCCAGATATCCTTTTTTATTTTATTACTAAAACTTACACATAGCGTAACTATTAAAGCCCGGGATGCAGTGTTACCATGCGAAAACACCACAGGCTGATGAGTTTCCTTTCCTTCATATGCGTTCTTCGTTGTGGAATTGTCCTGTTCAGAAGTTTACTTTGTTGACGAATTGACTGAAGATGAACCTAGTGCAAGGTTCGAAAGCTTTTAATATCCATTAAAGACCATATACTCACATTTTATATTATTGTGGACCTGCAACACGGAAAATTGTGCCCACAATGAAGTGCTTTTTCATGAGAGTGGTCGAGGCCATGTCATTACATTGGATGTAACCCGATAGTTATATGGATCAAATCATCTTTAGATTATAGGAATAACTTTACCACGATGATAATGGCGTTTAACGAAAATCCCTATTAATTGTATAACATGCTGAATATTCGATTTTATTGACTAAACTCAACGCTAAGTTTGCAACAACCTGCATTTTCAGTGCAAGCTATTCAGTTATCCCAAATACGTAATTAACTGAGACGAGAATGCCAGAACTTCTCCCAGTCATGCCACTTTAAAACCATTAACATAATGATCCTTCTCGTGAAGAGCTTTGCATTTTTTTGTTTTTTTTCAAGGAACAATGTTACATCGCTGTGGGATTGGTTTACGTTTTTATACACATTATACTTGAGAGGAATGCTCTATACATTTCCTAATGTCTGCATAATTCTACACATTTCGATCCCATGGTCTTTTTGTTGATTTTTTAAGTATCGTTTTATACTAGAGACATACGATATTTGGCTCCAGAGGAGAGAGAGAGAGAGAGAGAGAGAGAAGAGAGAGAGAGAGAGGAGAGAGAGAGAGAGAAAAATACCGCAAAGAAAATTAATCTCCAGAGCTGGTGATTTTTTGTACTCCATTGTCCATGAGTGGAAGGGAAAGTTTTTTTATCTACCCTCAATCTCGTAGTTGAAACAGTGTTCTGTGTATGGATGAAGCACTCCCCCCCCCCCTCCCCTCTCTCTCTCTCTCTCTCTCTCTCTCTCTCTCTCTCTCTCTCTCTCTCTCTTTAGGACTTGCCCGTGAGCCTTACCATCCCATAATTCAGCAAAGCAATCCATCTTACCTTCCCAGGTGAGAGTACCCCAGTCCCATCTATTTTCTAGCCCCTGATTGATCGTACATCATTTTCAGCATGGCCCATTTTTCATCAAGAAACTCCGAACATTTATTGATATCTAACTCTGCTACTGAAGCGGAAGAGACTTCACGTCTCTTAGTTCTCACACTTGTTTCTGGTAGTTTATTTCAGAGGAACAACCGAATTTCTTTACTGTTTTGACAGAAAACCTGTACGTGAGTCGTTAGGAAATGTTTGACTACTCTTTAACAAGCGAGCTAAAAAATAAGTGTGTTCTTCGTTATATTGTTCTACCCAGAACCCTGGTTCTACCCTCCAAGTTCTGTCTTCCTCGTCCCCATCAGCTCTCTCTCTATCTGGGTTTAATAAGGAAAGGAAATTCCAGTGAAAAAATTAAGGATTTTGATCCTCTGAGGCCTTTCTTGATATATAAGATAGAGCTGGACGTAACTGTTAACAAAATTTATATTTTAGGTATTGTCTTTTTGAGATGAATAACAACTTTTTTATGAAACTAAAAAACAAGACCGGTACCTTCTGTAATAAACATCTCTATCGAATTTATCTTCGTTCATTTTCTTTTGCATATCAAGAGACTTGAACAGTTCCACCTCTGACATAATTAGTAGTTTATTAGTAAAAGTCATTTAACCCGAAAACTGGAAATGAACGCCCGACCTTTTTTTAAATTAAAAGGTTCAATTTGAAGTTGTTTCATGACTGAAGAAGTCCCATAAAGAAATGCTGTTCTTCCTTGGGTATTATCGCTTTCCGGAAGTTGAAGCGACTCACTCCAACCAAATGTTATTAAAGTTTCAAATGGAAATAGTCTATCTACATTACCCAGAAGCTGATTGTAGTACGTGACCTCCGGTGTGTCCTTCAATTCTTCTTTATTTAGCAAATTAACGTCCGTAGTTTTTCTGTTATTTCTTTTGGCTATTAATAATGTCACTTCCAAAATTATCCTAACAAAGAATGAGAATCTTTCTGCTTCTTTCCTATCTCTATAGGAATTCGGAGATTGGGCTATTGGCAACAGTCTTTTATTATTCACCTCTGCTCTGAAACATTTTTTTGACCGGTGAAAGAAGCTCCTCACGGGGATTTTTGCAAGTATTGCCGCTTGAGAGGATCTCTTGATGTAAGCAGTGTGAACCAACCAACTTTTATCATCCTTTGACCTCTTTTACCTATTTAGTTAAAGTTTTGTTATGTTGACTGGTTATTGTGCCCAGTTATTGAATTCAAAATTCATTTTGTGATTTAAGGCTTAGCAATGAAAAGCGTATCCAAAAATGTGTGAAGAGGTCGAGAAGTTATGAGGTCGTTTAACTCACCACAGTCGGCTAACTACCAGGTTTACAACTGATTCTCAGGCAGCATCCAAAAAAAAGGGGCCTTTTCAATAAGCAGTCCTCAATCATGTCTTTCCAATGCCATTAATTTAATTTTGGGTCTCTCGCTGGAGATGCAATTCCCATCACAACAATGGTCCCGGTCCCGATGAGGCTTTTTGGAATCATCTCTTCTTTCTGAGAGCGCTCTTCACGGAGAAGATATGATCGTTGATTAATCGAGTGAAATTCATTGCAGGGCTCTCTCAAGCTGTCACTGAAGTCCTCTCTTTCTCTCTCTCTCTCTCTCTCTCTCTCTCTCTCAGACACACAAAGACACAATACACTTTTCTGGGGTATACTCGCTTTTGCAGAGATTGCCTTGAAATGAAAAGTTGACCGTGATTGCTTCGACAGCTATCCGATTCCGCATCTGTCTCAAGGGTATCGCAAACATTCCTCTAACACTTTCCTGGGCAATGGAACCTTTTTTCTCCGTTTTCCTCCTCCTCCGCCTTCTCCTCATCTCTCTCTCTTTTTCTTCCTTCTGATCCTTCTTTCGCATTCCTTCTATCTTCCTTCTTCTTCTCGTAGAGAAACGAGAACTGATACTGTCATCGCGCTCTGTTTTGGGGATTCGCCTCGTTTGTACGTTTTCACGTTTCTACATTACAAAAGGGAAATTGTTCCCTTTTTTATTTAAATTTCACATTACCGGGTTCTAGAAGCTATGGGCTATCTTGATGAAATAATGATAGTTATCGGAACTTGAAGCATACTTGTAATTATTCATGACGAATGACCTCGCTATTTATAATGAAACAGACTTGCGCTCACACACACACAATTAAACACTCGTTATACAGTAAGGCGGAAGACCTTATATACCAAGTAAAAAGATACCCCGAAGTTTCTTCGGCGTAATCAAGTTTTCTGCCATGGCCCATAAAACTCGGCCACGGTCCGGTGGTGGCCATGTTGTTGTACCTATAGCGCTGCCAGAAGTACGATTTTGGATACTTTAAACCTTAAATTAAATAAAACTACTGAAGCCCAGAGGGCTGCAATTAGGTAGGTTTGATGATTAGGGAGTGGACGATCAACACCCCAATTTGCAGTTCACAGCCTCGTTGGTTTTCAAGATCCGAGAGGGCGAACGAAAAGACGACACCGGCACAATAGTTTTCTTTCACATAAAAACTGAAATTGCAGTGTTTCAGACCCAATGCAATCCCTCACTATGCACCTCAGCAAAGTATAAACGGAAAAATTTAACAATGAATTAAAAATATATAATCTTCATATCTTTACTCTTTAAGTTTTCGAAATTTTCTTATTATTATTTAAGAATACCTATCACTGTGCTTAACTAATGGATATTTTACATATAAATCACCGATAGCTTTGAGAATTCAAATTAACAGCCACTGCTTTCACTGAAGAAGGCTGGTAAAATACAAAGCTTAACCAATGTTCAAATATTATTAAATAGCATCTTAACAATCTGCTATCATTTGGAGATCTTAAAGCTCACTAAATTCGAAGACAGTGATTATCTTCCAAATTCTAAGTGTACTGAAAAGTATTGTGATGAAGCAAAAATACGATAAAAGAAGCCAGGCCGGGTTTCTCCTCTCTGAACCCTTCAGAGGAAAAAAACCGTTTGATTGAAGGACGATTTGTCCTTTTCCATTTTTTTTTTTTTTCCATCCCCACGCGCAAATCCTACATGGAAAGAACTGATAGGGCGAAAAACACGCCCTGTCCGTATGTTTAAAATCGTGTTTGCATGCACATACGTGCCAACCGTTGAGGCTGAGTTATTTTGATCTCTTACAATCCAGAAACATCAAATCAAGACACGAATGCGACCCTGCCAGCACACGTCTCTATCTGGTGAAGTATTTGGGACTGGAATGTAGACAGGTTGACAGAGCGAAGTATGTCGTACAACTTTATAAACGTAAGTTTGTTTTTACAATGAAAGGAATGCCTCCTTGGGTAGGAAATGACCTCTGAAAGAGGAAAATATAATATGAATCTTGTGTATACGGTGATTAAATGTAAATCCTCACTATATATAAAAGGTAACAATTTGCCAGAAATAAGTAATGGTAGAATCCAGAAGTAGTGAGAGAGTAATATGAAGCACAAAGATATAACATTTAAGTTTAATAAATCCGTCAACAGGGTATTACAGAAGGACGACTTAATTAAAGGTTCACTATGACTTGTAATTGAACTGAAGAAATATGAAAATTTAATTACAAGTTAGAGTTTACCTTTGTTACTATCACTAACTTTAACTATAACTTTGGTAACAAAGGCGATTATAAACTTGTAATTAAACTGTCATGTCCTTCAACGTAATTGCAACTTGTTACCATAACCTATCTGTAACCATAACTTGTAAACAAGATATAGTTTACATTTCTAAACTATAGCTCTGTCTGTAACTATAATTTGAAACAAGATATAGTTACATATATTACTATAACTCCATCTGTAACTATCTTGTAAAGAAAGTTATAGTTACATTTCTTACTATTATTCTGTCTAATAACTATAACTTGTAAACAAAGTTACAGTTACATTCCTTACTGTACTCTGTCTGTAACTATAACTTGTAATCAAGATGAAGAATACGAATTCTAGGAAGTGGGCACAGTTTTCCGTGTCGAAATGATGACAATGGTTGCAGGTCCACATAATATACCATGTGAGTATATGGTCTTTAATGGACATGAAAAGCTTTCGAACCTTGTACTAGGTGCGTAAGCTTTTAATATACATTAAAGACCATATACTCTCATGCTATATTCTTGTCGACCTGCAACCAATGCTATAAATATTGTCCAAAGGTGTATGAGTGAGCTGATAAGCAGAGGTGATCATCAATGCCAAAAGGCGCCCTTAACGGTCGTTTGGACCTCTTATTTATCACCCCTCAAAGGCCCAGACGTTGTGTCAGATCGCTTGGCATTAAACAAAAACCATCAGAGGTGCCTCACGGGACAGAGGAGTTTGAAAACCCCTTTGCGGTATCATGCCATTTTACAGACCTAAGGGCTGAAAGTTTCGGGAAATTAGTTGAAGGACATTAGAATAACGCTAAACTTGAACAGTTTTGGTACCCTGTTAGATAGACATGTGTGTGTGTGTGTGTATATATATATATAATATATATATATATATTATATATATATATATGTATATATATATATTATATATATATATTATATATATATATATATATATATATATATATATATATATATATATATATATATTGTATATAATATATATATATATATATATATATATATATATATATATTTATATATATATATATATATATATATATAGAAAGAGTAAAAACCAGCACTTGTACATAAAACATCCTTTATTTTCTTATGACTACCGGTTCGGAGTAACTGTCTCCATCATCAGGTCTATACAAAAAAAACACAGAAAGAAAAAAAAATTAAAAATCACTAAATTACGATCGATCATTAGAATGAAGAAATGTTACACAAAGGTTACATTGTATATATAATAAAAACAAAGTAATGTACAAGCATAAAAAAGGGAAAGTAAGCAATATTAAAACAATAATAAATAAATAATATATAAATAAAAAATACCTGCATCATGAAGGCATACAAACATACACACTAAAAATTTAAAAACACAGCATCTCCGTGGACCTCGTCGTTGTACTGAGGGAAGGTTTCAACTTTAAAGTGTAGAGACTTTCTACTATTGCCAGCTCCATGGGGGCCACTCGACTAGAGAGAATGGAAAATGAATCTAACCTAAGAGGGTGATCACTATTTTCTGCGTGATCCCGTATGGCACTGAATGGTGGTTTTGCTAAAAGCCTCTTTGTCCTAACTGATCTTCCAAAGTGTTCAAACCATCGTACACGTGCTTGGCGCCTTGTTTTCCCCACGTAAATTGCATTACAGCAATTGCACTCGTATTTATATACAACATGAGACTGTAGTTCTGGGGGAGGGGGTACGATGTCTTTGTACTTGAACAAACCACCAATAGTATTCTTAGGCTTGAACACTACCCTAACATTAACTTGAGGATAAAAATTCTCTTAAAAGTTTTAGTATCTATTTTAACAGGAAAAACTCTTATTACCATAGAAAAACATTGGTAAATACAGTACTGCTTTATTGGGCTTTTAAAAATGGAAACTTCGGGAACAATACTTTTCTAGCTGTTTACCAAAGTTCAATGTGACATTGATTTCCTCACTTCCTGCTGTCAACAGAATCTTACTCCAACATTTCTGCGTTTTAAACTCTACAATCATGCTCTCCAGACTCACGTCTTTACCGGAATTGCCAGCGCCAGTTTCTACGAGAGAAATTAAAACTAAACAAAGGAATTTTAAACAGCTCAACGAAAGATTAACCCGTTCAATTCTTCAATTTAGGGAGGCTGTATCGTGGCTCGATTTCCATCACCTTTTGTGTTTGATTGAACGTATCAATGTAGCGTCTATTAGCCGTGTCAAATTTGTTCAGGCTAAGAATTAAAAAAGCTAGGTTTTACTGATGATGATGGCATTTCGCATGATATTGTTATTTTCAACCATTCAAATAGGGTACTGAATGACCTTGAAAAGAGAGTCCTTTCTAGGGGGTTAAAGTTTGCACTTTCATATAGTGAAACTTGATTTTTATTGAACACTTTTGTACTTTTGAATATTTTTAAAAAATTGATTACTCATGAATTTTATGGACTCCGACAATAGAGGTTTTTCAGTTTTTTTTTTTCAGAAGTTCCTTGAAGCATCTGGCTCAGTCTGCATATTTTGATCCTCATACCGATTTATTCACAATATCTCTAAGGAAGAGCATTCTGCTTATTAAGCTTATCCAAAGATAAATCCATAGTGGTAATACGACCTGATAAAGGACAACGGGGTTGTTCTTTTAAATAAAGATGAATATTTAAGTAAGATGCAATTTATCCTTGACGACCACACTAAATTTGAAGTAGTTAAAGAACGGACATTCTTTTAAAAGTTACTCAATAAGGAGGAAAGTATTAACAGGTTCTTAAGAAAGTTGAAGTCTGAGGGTGTTCTAGATGAACATACTTATAACGATCTATTTACATCTGATCTAAACCTGGGAGTGCTCTATGGCCTCCCCAAGGTGCACAAGGAAGGTGTCCCGCTCAGACCAATCATGTCAGCTATAGGTACTTTCAACTACCATTTGTCAAAGTTTCTTGTTCCTATTTTAGCTCCTGTAACATGCAATCAGTATACAGTTAAAGATTCATTTACTTTTGCCAAAGAAATTTGTGATCTAGAACTAGGTATTGTGTTCTTGTGAGTTTCGATGTTAAATCGTTATTTACTAATATTCCTTTAGCAGAAAACCATTGATATATGCATCAACAACTTTGTTTTAATGACTCCCAATAGTATCCGTAATTTTAATAAACAACAGTTACACAAACTACTCAGATTAGCTGCGTCTGAATGTTATTTTATGTTTTAACGCAAATGTATATAAACAAAAGATGGTGTAGCAATGGGAACCCTCTTGGTCCTACGTTTGGCCAATGCCTTTTTATCTCATCACGAAGTTGTTTGGTTAGATAATTGTCCCAGTTCTTTTAAACCACTGTTCTACCGACGTTATGTAGATGATACATTTTTAATTTTTAGATCTGAAGAACATGTACCCTTGTTTCTGATTATTTTAACTCAAAACACCAAAATATTGAATTTACTTCAGAAGTAGAGAACAATAATACTTTAGCTTTCCTTGACGTGCTCATAAGTAAACACAGCGATAACACTTTTTCAAACATCAAGTTTACAGGAAACCAACATTTACAGGACTCACAACTAAATTCTCTTCATTCATCCCAATAGTTTATAAACGCAATTTAGTTTGTACACTTGTGACCCGTGCCTTTAACATTTGTTCAAATTATTTTAGTCTTCATTCAGATTTCAGTTTATAAAAAAAAATGCTTCAAAAAAACGTTTTTAATAATGCTTTCATAGATACGTATGTTGGTAAACAGCTAGAAAAGTTATTGTTCCCGAAAGTTTCCATTTTAAAAGCCAATAAAGCAGTACTGTATTTTACCATGTTTTTCTATGGTAATAAGAGTTTTTTCTGTTAAAAATAGACTACTAAAACTTTTAAGAGAATTTTATCCTCAAGTTAATGTTAGGGTAGTGTTCAAGCCTAAGTATACTATTGGTGGTTTGTTCAAGTACAAAGCATCGTACCCCAGAACTACAGTCTCATGTTGTATATAAATACGAGTTGCAATTGCTGTAATGCAATTTACGTGGGGAAAACAAAGCGCCAAGCACGTGTACGATGGTTTGAACACTTGGGAAGATCAGTTAGGACAAACAGGCTTTTAGCAAAACACCATTCAGTGCCATACGGGATCACGCAGAAAATAGTGATCACCCTCTTAGGTTAGATTCATTTTCCATTCTCTCTAGTCGAGTGGCCCCCATGGAGTGGCAATAGTAGAAAGTCTCTACACTTTAAAGTTGAAACCTTCCCTCAGTAACAACGAGAGGTCCACGGAGATGCTGTGTTTTTAAATTTTTTAGTGTGTATGTTTGTTATTGCCTTCATGATGCAGGTAGTTTATTTATGATATTTATTTATTTATTTATTTTTTAATATTGCTTACTTTCCCCCTTTTTTATGCTTGTAACATTACTTTGTTTTTATTATATATTCAATGTAACCTTTGTGTAACATTTCTTCATTCTAATGATCGATCGTAATTTAGTGATTTTTAATTTTTTTTTCTTTCTGTGTTTTTTGTATAGACTGATGATGGAGACAGTTACTCCGAAACCGGTTAGTCATAAGAAAATAAAGATGTTTATGTACAAGTGCTGGTTTTACTCTTTCTATCAAGACTCCGTTTTTTTTTCCAAGGGATAGATCAGTTTGCAGATATATATATATATATATATATATATATATATATAATATATATATTATATATATATATATCATATATATATATATTCAGAGAAGAAACGTTCTACAAGAGGTTTCAAGGAGTTCCTGCCCTTCGAGTATCAAGAGTAGACATTGTTTTCTGCAATACGGAGTCACGAAGACGTCTGCAGTTACAGTTCCATTTGTGAAGCCATCGCTTCGAGCATTGATTTCCGACAGCTGAAAAGCTTACCAGCAAGTATTTCATTACCTCATTGTTTCCCCAGTTCATGCAGTGTAAGATTTTACTTTTGTTATGTAAATAGGAGAAACTATATATATAATATATATATCATATATATATATATATATATATATATATATATATATATATATATATATATTATATATATAATATATATATATATATATATATATATATATTGTCACGGACCCCTAGAGGTCCGCCACATGTTCGATATTAAAATAAACAAAAAGATTCAACCCCAACAGTTGAAACTGGGGATACGAATATAGAAAGATACACAAACAGAACAAAGGTTTTATTTACAAGCTTACTAACAAAGATAAATGCAGAATGGTTTCTCCTATTTACATAACAAAAGTAAAATCTTACACTGCATGAACTGGGGAAACAATGAGGGTAATGAAAAATACTTGCTGGTAAGCTTTTCAGCTGTCGGAAATCAATGCTCGAAGCGATGGCTTCACAAATGGAACTGTAACTGCAGACGTCTTCGTGACTCCGTATTGCAGAAAACAATGTCTAATCCTTGATACTCGAAGGGCAGGAACTCCTTGAAACCTCTTGTAGAACGTTTGTTTCTTCTCTGAATGCTTGATCAACGTAGAAATATCACAGTCGTCCACTCACTGTCGACGACTTGACCAAGATTCCGATTAAACTCCTCGAGCGCCTTTTTCTCTCTGATCCTTCGTCTGTTCCTTCTTCTCTTATCTCTCTCTGATGATCTCAGCTGGTCTCTCATTGATGATCTCTGCTGCTGATCTCTCACTGATGATCTGATCTCTCCTACTTCGTCAGTAGTATATATATACGGTGATCTGGGGCGGTGCCTACAGGGGGCGGAGCATGAACGTCACAGACTCTGAGAACGACAAGAAATCTTTAGAAGGATCTAGACGGAATGTTGCATCATAATACGCTGCGTTCCTCATGACATGTTAGCGCCTGTCGAGTTCCATACCTCACCTGACGATTCTAGAACAATCATGAGAACAGGCGCCTCCAACATATGCGCGAATGCCTCCTGCTGCATACTTACTTGAAGAAACTGCATTTTCCTTTCTTGTAACTTATCTTTTCTTTGCTATAAGCAATTACCATGACATATGTATGTATGTATGTAGTCCACAGCGATAGTGTTCACTTTGGCTCCTCTCGGAAATCATCTCCTCTTCTGAGAAGAGCTTGTTTATAAACATATATATATATATATATATATATAATATATATATATATATATATATATATATATATAATATATATATATATATATTATATATATAATATATATATATATGTATATATATATGTGTGTGTGTGTGTGTGTGTGTGTGTGCGTGTGTGTGTGTGTGTGTGTGTGTGCGCGTGTAGCTAAGAACCATAATGCCCACTCCAAGATCTCGATTTATACACTTTTTTTTTAAATTGTCACTAAGATCCAAATACAATGATTGTGTATGACCGTTCACAGGATAGGTAATTAACTGTTTCCATTTACTAGAAATGATGTTATTGACTAAGAGGCAAGTGAACTATTTCATTCTTCAATATTAGATCATATAATCCTACACTGTAAAGAGTACCAAACTCCACACATTTGTAAACCAACGGTAATCTCCATTTTATGGCATTATTGCTAAATAGAGAAGACATCATCCGTTTTGTTTTTTTTATCTTTTTTTTTTTTTTTTTTATTCTAAACTGAGAGGAGCCATCCTTTATAGTCCTGAGTGACTCCTTCTGGAAATACAGTAACACGCTTCCAGTAGTAGATTAGAAGCAAAAAACATTGTGAATTTCATAATCTCAAACTCGAAAGCGTAAGCATCCAGCAGACCCGTAAATCTTAGACAGTTTCATGAGAAGACATTAAAACAAATTGTTCGCTGGATTAAAAGCTTTTTAAACCCATTATGGTGCGATTAAGATGTCCCGAAAGGGGAATGATCGCAGAAGGTAACCTGAGTGACAAAAGTTCACGACGTTTTAGCACTTAAAGAAAATACGACAGAATCATTTATCAGAGAGGATTATATCACCAGATGTTAAAAGATGACAATTCTTGTGCAGCGCAGAGAAGCGACGAGGATTAGGTAACCTCTTTATCGCATTATCAAGACGTCACAAATGAGCGTCTTGAGAGAGGGGAAGATGGCCTATTGCAGCCCTTTTTGTTCTCATTAATGTGAAATGCTTAATCATATCGTCTAGTAAAGCGAGCCGATGCGAGGTATCTTGAGTTTCTTTTTGAATAACGAATAATCCATTCGAAATTTGGGAGAATATCGTTCTGAAGCTTTTTCTTTCTTGAAGCTGTTGACAAAAAAAAATGGCTATCTACGATATGTATGAGTAGTCGATTAGTGTCTCGTGGAGTAATTCTTAGATTTTTTCTTGAATGAGGAAGATAGGTGAGGATCAGGAACGTGAGTAACACCTTTGCACAATTAATTTTATATTATTTGTTGGTACAGTTAAATTCTTTTTTCATTGGATGGTTTTAAGACAAAGACTACAAAGCCATCTGGTATATGCCGTGTTAAACTTGAACAAACTGATATTTTTTATTTTCAACTTTCCTTAAAATTAAATTCTATTTAATTAAAGCCCAACAAAAACATTATGTGGTCAAATTCTCAAATTTTTTAATACATTTTTCAAAATTACAATGATTATTTTTCGGAGAGAAAAAAGAAGCATAAAAATATCACAACAAACCAGGTGATAGGCCTCATGAGGAAGAGAGTGTAACAGCATAATCTATATAAATCTAAGAAAAACCATTAGTTTATTAGGCATTATCCAAATGAGCTCCCTTTATCATTTCATGCGTGAGTTTTGAGCCAAACAAAAAGGGAGGAGTTCAGTGCGTCCTTGTTATCATTTTCTCTGGTTAATAAGCTGACCCCAGAAAGATAATAAAAAAGGAGCAAATAATTCTCTGTAACTATGAATGGTACGAGGGAATGTAGTAGCGATAATTATGTTAATTATTCAGGGAGAAACGAGGGCCTTATGCATGGTCATTATCATGACACTAAAGTGTGAGTTTATCCAGTTAATTACACGCACTACTTTTCTAACTCTAATATATTTCACTTAATAGTTCAGCCACTTAGTTTACTACTCCTAATTACTTTTACTACCCGTTAATTGCAGACTTCATTCATAGATTCTGTATTTTTTTTTAAGGGAGCTCTAATTAAAAGTAATATAGCGCGCTGTGGCAATCATTATATTTATATGAATTAGAAGATTGTAAATAAACCGACACTTAATGGTTCGTGTTTTTTCGTAAAATCCTCCTCTCTTGTCCTTAAACACCAACCGTGCAAATCCAGAGAGAGAGAGAGAGTTTTGATAATCTACTTATGACTATTATTCAAAACCTTATTCTTCAGTAATATAAACTAATGCGTTTGATTCATCATTATCATCATTGTTTTTATAAGATACGCAGTTATCCATTTCTGTCCATTTGTCTCTGTTCTGTTATTTATAGTTATATTCTTTCCACATCATTCGGGTTATTTATTATACGTTCTCTCATTTCAAGTAACGCTATTAAATAGTTTAATAGATTATGCATCAGCACATTCCCACGCCAAATCCATACAAACTTCCATTGCACTTCTAGCAGAGCCAATATATATATAGATTACAGCAATTTCTCCTCTGCTAAAATAAAGTCCTGAATGATTTGCTGGTACCTTACATACCCGGTGCATATTCACTGAAATCAGCGGTGGAGTTATTGATCTCCTACAGGAAAAAGGACCAGAAGACGACATTGCTCACTCGACGTGAGAGTTTGTTTACGAACGTTCCCGTCGAAGAAGAAACGATCGACATCATTCTTGATCGTGTATACAGGTCCGAGAAGAACCCGCTGCCCATTTCCGAAGATGTCCTCCGAGAGATGCTGAAAGCTAGTACTACCAGAAGCCCCTTTCCTCTCTCATCAGGGGGAAAAAATTATTTCGACAAGTAGACGGAGTCCCCATGGGATCCCCACTAGGGGTCTCTTTGCAAATATGTACATTAGTGGCCACCGTCGAAGAAAGGACCTTTAGAGAACATCAAAAACCTAGGAATTTATGGGCGGTACATCGACGATATATTCGTCACAAATAAAAGAACCTGAAGATACCAGAAACTAGCAGATGCTCTGAAAAGAAACTCAGTGCTCAACTTCACCACAGAGCACAGCCAGCAGAAGAATTTGCCATTTCTTGATGTCCTGGTAAAACAACAAGAAGGACAGGTGTTAAGACGACCGTTTTATACGAAAGCAACGAACGCTGCCGTTGCTTGAACGCATGCGGGGAGTGCCCGGACGCAGGATATAAAAAGTCTGTCGTGAGTGCGTATGTCAACAGAGCTTCACACAGCTCATCATGGAAAGATTATACATAACGAACTCGACCGAATTCGTCCAACTGCTGACAAACAAAGGTATGCAGATCAAATTATCGAAGCAGCAATAAAAAAGAAAATGGACGAATTTTTTTTACCAACCCAACACGATGGCGAAAAAAACGAGGAGAACTTGATTATTTACCATCGTGTACATATGGGTCTGCATACAAGGAGGATTGCTGCACACTACGCGGGATAAATAAACAGAGGCGTAACCCCAAAAAGCCCCTTACCATAAATAAGCCTCAGGATATATAGTAAGCCCAACTTGTAGCAGCCTTAATAATGAAGAACAGCACCGCTCCTCCCGGGGGGACCGAAGGAGATGTGCACGAATGTAGTTTACAAATTTACTTGTCCAGAGGAGGTGTGTAAACCTCACAGCCAAAACTGACATCGGGCACACTACAACGACCCTTCGGAGACGTCTGCTGGCTCATAGAAATCAAGGCCCATCCATCAACATTACATAGATGTTCACGACAGGAAGCCATCTCTACAAGAAACTCATAGAAGGCACCCAGGTCGTACACGAGAAGACAACTACGGTCGCCTTTTAATAACGGAAGCGGTGAGCATCGCTATCCAGAAGCCGACCTTGAACGTCCAACAAGAATTGGACCATATTACTCCCCTCCAGCCGGAGAAGGAATACGCAAGCCAACAGGGACCAGACAGCGCGCCCCAATCCACTGAGAACATCGCGCCCCTTGGAAGACATGAGAAGACCCAGCGTCAGCGAAAGTCAAGTAACATCATTGCTCAGGTCGCTGAGACCCCGACCAACACGAATCAGCAACCGTTAACCAATGTAGACCATTTTGGACACACACACACACTCACTCAAATTTAAATCATACACATTTATGTATAAACAGAAATTATCTCTTGTACCTTTATGCATGCTATAAAATATATACATATATTTGTATTCCTGTATTTAGATTTCTATACTCATTTTCATTCCTGTATGTAATTTTGTAATTTTTATCTAAAACAACATGTAACATATTAAATTCTAAACATACATTTAAGGAAACTCTAGCACATGGCATTGTATTTTGAATATTATTTAACCACTGTTTAAACTTTCACTCTTATTGTCGCAGTACATATGTCCTTATGTTCTTTGTATCTAAAACAACGCCCTTCAGCTGTTAATCCCTAGACTAACCAGTACCCATACCTCAAGGTCATACCTCCCACACGATGAAATAAATAGGCCGAAAGGTCAGATTGTAAGTCAGTAGTCGCTTGATAATGCCATAAGGCGAAACAGCTGTCGTGACAAAATTCAATAAATGGAAGAAGGAAGTCTGCGTATTTTTCACAGAAAATTGACGAATGAGAATCGGAAAAAACTTCGTCGGTATGAAGATACTGCAAGAAATATATATATATATATATATATATATATATATATATATATATATATATAACAGAACAAACAAGACACCTACCCACAGCGGTAGCGTAAGGAGAACGGACACGAAAAATTGTTGGATGGAGATGTAAACAAAGCAACAGCAATTAGGCAATAAACAGTTGGGTGGAAGATGACTGGTGGTTAAGAGAAGGTACAGTTAGCTTAATCATCATTGATTCAAGGGTGGTTAGTTCGTCTATATGTCGGGTTCTTCCCACAATACTAAAGTGACTGGCATATATGTGTGTTTTGCAACTTTTACTGTGATTTCTTATGTTAGATTGTTCTGGATTTGATAGTCGACAACCCGTTCTATAGCTAATTCCTTGATGAGAGGAAATTCGGACTTTTAGGAGCCTCCTGGTGCAACAGATGTAAGTGCCGAGATCACATCTGGGACAATTATACCTATAAATGACACCGGAGGCAAACAGGGGGCTGATCTTATCCTTAACTTGGAAGAGTGAGCCGGTAGTACGAGGGTTTATGGGAATTAGTTTTAAATTCAAGGGCAAGCAATTGCTCATTGAATAGGTTGATGGATTTTTTTTCCTAAATTTATTATTATGTAGAAAGGGAAATCTAGCAAACATACGGAGATTGGGGACACTATGGACTATTGGGGTGGATTGAATTTCAGGTTAAGTAGCTTATTAAGTGATCTATGAAAAATTGCTGGAGGAAATAATTATCCTTAAAGTAATCAGCAAGGAAAGTCACTTCAGTATGAAAGGTAGACCAGCTTAATGTATCAAATGTATCAAGCTGATAAGAAACGTCGGCGCTAAATATATGGATAAAAGACAGAACGCGTCTCCCTACTCCAAAATGTATATAAACATATATATATATATATATATATATATATATATATATATATATATATATATATATGATAGATATATATATGATATATATATATATATATATATATATATATATATATATAAATAAATATATATATACATACATACATACATACAAACATACATTTCCAAAGCTCTGTTCCCCTAAATGTCCCTGTGGATGAATATTCTGTAGCAAATAATTGCCGGACCGGCTTCCAGATTTTAGTCGAAATGATTATGAATTGCCATAAAGATTTTTTCACTCTTTCTTATGATATCACTTGCTGGACTCTTGATTTTGTTTTAAATCATAAATGAAAGTAATTACTGTCGCTCTCATAGAGGTAGTTCAGATGATAAATGACATATGTAGCAAGGAAACATTAATGAATAAGGTAAGATGATTATGATGATGATGATAACAGTAGAACGTTACGTGCAGAGAAATGTATAAAAAAAAATAGATAAAGATCTTCTGATGCATACCTCTCTGAAGAAAGCAAGAAAAATTGTTTCTGGGCTTAACTGTTTCCCTTGCTTTCATCTCTGGCGCTTTTATGCGTAGGAAATAGAAACGTTTCATTTTCTAAAATTTACGCTTTTCATTTTCTCGTCGGCCCTCTCTCTCTATTTGCCTATGTGACTTTCTCCTTTGGATTTCCTTTTCTCTTAGCTGCCAGTCTCTTCTTTAGTGACTTAATTCATATTAACGAAACAAAAATAAGAAAACATCGCCATAGGTCAGCTACTAGCTTTGCAAAGTCATGTAAATTCTAAACAATATGCTTCAAATATTGCACATGCCTCAAGCTTTGCAGATCTTTCGAGTTAACGTTTTAAAAATGTTCAAAACAAGACCCCACTTCTTTCTAAAAGTGAACGAGCAAATTGGAAGTTTAACCCTCCCTCCTTATTTTTTGCTCTGGGCATACCTTGTCATTAACTAAACATCACTTAATGATAATAATCTTTATGAAATCAAAATTACGCGTATCCATAAGTAGATCTTAGTTCAACCAGACCACTGAGCTGATTATCTGCTTTCCTAGTCTGGCCCGTAGGATTAGATATTTTACATGGCTAGGAACCAATTGGTTACTTAGCAACGGGACCTACAGCTTATTGTGGGATCCGACCACATTATATCGAGAAGTGAATTTCTAATCACCAGAAATGCATTCCTCTGATACCACGTTTGGCAGAGCGAGGAATCGAACTCGCCACTACCGAATCAGTAGGCTAGCACGTTAACCACTCGTCCAACGAGGAACTACGTGTATCCATAAAACTGGTTTTATGCATGAATATTGTAAGTCTACAGGTAATAAACACTATGTCGAGACTTCTCTTCTCTCACCAATGGTCACTTTTGAGTATGTATGGCATGATGTTGACCCTTTCTGTCATCGACGTCAATCTATTGATGTTATTGAAATAACATCAACATCTCGGTGCAGATAACAGTACGAATGATAACAAAAAAATGCACACTATGAAACATCACCAGTTATTTCATTAACCTCGAAGTACGAGCAGAATTACAGTCATAGTCATGGCTAGGATACTAACAGTAGTCAAAACAAATGCAACCGAAAAGTTGCTAATTGGCTTCGCTCCCGTGTTATTACAGCTGGACTCCGCCACAGGATGGGTTGAGGGTCACAAGGGATCCCAAATAGGGAAACCCTAAACGAACAAGGGTGGTCGCTCATAGTTTAGGAGAGAAAAACAGATATAGAGAAAGAATTAAAATGTGAATTTTGGAGATAGGGGAGAAATTCGGCGTATATATGAGATATGTATATATATATATATATATATATATATATTATATATATATATATATATATATATATATATATATATATGTATATATATATATATGTATATATATTATATATATATATATCATATATATATATACATATATGTGTAATATATATGTATATATATATATATATATACATATACGTGTATATATATAATATATATATATATATATATATATATATATATATATATATGTGTGTGTGTGTGTGTGTGTGTGTGTGTGTGTGTGTGTGTGTGTGTGCGTGCTTGAATATTTGAATATAGACAGATGATTCATGTTACATGAAATGTCTTTTCATTCTTAGTTTTGATGAGGTTCGGCATTGATTAAGTTCTTCATTTTGGTGTAATATAAGAAAAAATATTAAGGATTTCAAATATGCTTTCGTTTTCTTATACGAGTATTAGTATTAAAAGGAAAGAGATATTTTAAAAAGTAAAGCTGAGTTTACTCCATGTACGTGAAACCTTCACCAATGCAGTCAACGGAAGGCAAATCCACTTCAGATGAAAAAGTTTACCAGCTATGCCTCAATTGTAAAGAGATGTGGATCAGCATAACTTAAGTATAAGACTGAATTAGCAGCTATTATTAATTATGTTTTTTTCTCAACGTTGATTCAAGACATGCATATATAATTATTCTTTGCGTGCTACAGTAAAGATTCTGCAATAATTATACGTTCCATAGAAGGCAATAATTTGATTTTAAGTTGGGGTTATTTAAAAGGAAATTCGATTATATTTTGTATTGTAGTCTTTTACGCTAGGACCCTTAGACCCATGACCACACTCACACCAACCTCCAAACCACCTCCCACACTCACCAACCCCCACACCACTTCCCACACCCACACCCACACCCACACAATGCTCTGACATATCTTGATGTCTCCTAAGATAACAGACGCAGTTATTGTGTTAAGGTCGGTCGTCTTAATCTTCAGTGATAATCTGCTTCGTTTGTGTTACCAAAACACCTTCGCAGAAATCCTTGGAATTTTTATCCATTTTTTCATAAATATAACGGTATCATTCGCAATACCATTATTAATACATACTTTACTTGATTATTATTTAATGATAAAACTACAATTTTGGGTTTGTCTTTAGAAAAAGAGACAATATTCCGTCCTTTTTGTGAAAATGGGCCAGTAGGCAAGACGGAGCAGATGAGAATTTTTGCTTTTTTTGGGAGGGAAAACAGCTCTAAGATATACATTAGCTGTAATTTATTCCATATCGAAAGACTTCAAGTAACGCAGCTTTTTAAAAGTAACCGGTCAGCATTTTATATATGACTAATTTCTCACATCACTCTCAAAATCATAGACAATAAGTTACGTATTTGCAAAATATTGCCCGTTACTACTTCAATTTATTTATATTTATTTATTTATACTATTCATATTTAACATATTACTTTTAAATTAGATAGTTCTGACTTCTTTCAGCTTTGTTTACCAAATCAATCTTCGCAGAAACCATTCGAGATTATTCATTTTTTCACAAATATATCGTTACTATTGGCAGTACCATTAGTGATTATAAGATAATAAGATTACAAGATTATAAGATATATTAAACATGATTACTGTTTAGTGATAAGACTGTAATTTTTCATTGTTTTTAAAATATATAGACAATAGTCCTTTTTGTGAAACTGACCAGCATACGAGACGGCGCAGACGAATTTTTTTGGCAGAGAAACTTAACTATAATAAGATATGGCAATGAAACGAAGCTGCTAAAAGATATACTTCTTATAAATTTTAAATTTTTCGGTGTAATAATGCCAGACTATAGTATTCGAGCTTCAATATGTCTTACCTGGAATGATTTGAGCTGTAAATGACTTCATATTGAAACTGTTCAAGTAACACAGTTTTCCAAAAGTGTCTGGTCATCATATTATGTATAGTTCCATGACTAATTCTGCAAATCCAGCAGCTGCTCTTAATAGCTGATGGGTAGTCATTTATTGCCTAATTAGTACTGTATACAGGAACAGAGCCAAACTTCGCGCATCACTCTTGCATTCATAGGCAATATGTTAACTTGTTTTTTAAAGTTGCCACTTGCTATGTTTATCGTATGAACAGAAAGCTTTTAGCTTAACTATATGTGGCTCATTTGTGATAATAAATTCGTTTGATAAGTATTTCGACATGTTAATATTCATTATACTATTGATTTAAAGTTTCTGTGTTAATATTTTGGCTCAGTTTCCCCCCTACGAATTCTGTCTGCGTCTTATTTTACTGGACAACATTACAAAGCTCCAAAGATCTCATTTTGAAATTAATCTAACCGTTTCCGAAGATTAATGAATATGAATAATTATTCTGATATCATTTAGGCCTTTCCTTTGTCTGTTCTCACACAGATTTTTATTAACATGCTGTCGCGTTTTACTGTTAACTTTGCGGAAATGTTACCAAATGTTAATGGCAAAATACCTTTAGCACTTCTCATTTTTTACGTAAAATGCGCCGTTACTAGTACCTCTTACCACAGCTAATGATATATATCTAATTTTATTAGTATATCTTATTTTTGGTAAAGACGAAAAATATTTTTCATTCAAATATTTTAACAGTAAGACAGTAAATACTTATTTAAAAAAAACCGGCCTTATAATAGTTGCTAATGAATGTTTATTTTGGTTTATTTCAAACAATATTTGCGATAAAAATTAACAACGTTTACATTCAAGAAAAATGAGAAATGTCCAATAATACAGATCTACGATGAAATGTCTCGTGTCTTACGTAAAATCGCAACCTAAATCTTCGCTATGAACAGAAAGTTGCCAGTAACTATTTTTGTTTATTTTTCTTATTTTACAGTTACAACTGTCAATAGATGTTAAAGAGAAACTGGCCTAATACTAAATAAAAAAAATTATTTAAATATGAAATTCATATTCAGAGCATACTTATTTATGCTGTGGATTTGAATCTGTAAAATGATTTGGTTAACATGAGTTATCTTACAAACATAATTTTAATCATTCCTCCATAAGACGATACCCTTATGTTTTTATATTTTTTTAAAAATTTAGTTACGTTCCCCCCATCAGCTTCTCCATCACAGTCGTCGCAGATTTGTGCCTATGAAATCTCACGTAGTTTTTGCAGGACGCTTGTTCATCTTCTTTTCTGATTCAGTCCTAGATTACTGCATAGGTTTATTTATGTTTTTTTATTATATTGCGTTGATAAGCATCTGCTTATAATGAAAAGGTTTTCAGTTAAAGTTTATTTCCATGGAACAACATAGGCTTGTGTAATTCAAGTTGTAACCGTGAAATGACTAAAAATAAAAACTATGATATTTTTGAAAGATTCAAATACCATTAGATCTTTCAAACATTCATCGTTAAAGTTAACAAAACTAACGCGAAAGTATCTGCCATGGAGTTCAAGGTTGTCTTGACATTATTGGAACCAGATCACGTGACTTCAACTATGGCAGTGTGTTCCTCTTCCGTCGTCAGCCATGTTGTTTTATTGTGTAACAAATAGAGCATCCTCATTACATCGAATGTAAGTCTCTTCTAGATGGATAAGTAAAGCACGCATACTTAGTTTAAAGCAGTGTATAATCCAATCCTACCAATAAAAGTGTTGCAAATGAAGAAAAGGGCAGTCTAGAGTCTAGACTTGAAAGGCTTTTAAACCTTATGCTTTATCCCAACTCCAACGGGTTCCTTTGTTTTCATAGCAAAACCCAAACTGCATGATATTTAAGTGTCCTACTCAAACAAGCATACAGAGTAAAGGTTCATTGAAATTCTAGGCTACCCTAAGGTGGTCTATGCGGCTGGCTTTTACCTTCAGCTAAGGTTCACAGGTATAAGCATAGGCATAAAATCCTTTGGGTGCTAAGGTTATGCTACCCTTCCTATGCTAGGTAGATTTTACAAGGAATTTTCAAATAAGTTTACATTAAGAAAATGTATAAGACTTTGATTGGGAACTCGGTAAATATTTTCATTTTTGTGAGTTTAGCAGGAGACAGATTGACTATCAGACACTGATGGTGGTATGGTGAAGAAGGAAAGGTGTGTTGCATACCATAAGATTTTTGCAAACCACAACCAATTAGGTTAATTAGAACCTTAGCAATTTCAGTAGTTCCATATTTATAACCTGATCTTGGGCTGTGGGATACAGTATAATTTATTTCATGACTTTATATAAACTGTGATATTCCACTGTGCAACAAGGATAACGTGAACATATAGCAGTACTCGACTTACTAATGGCAGGATTTTAGTTTAAAACAGAATATAAACCTAGCCAGTAAATAAGTGTTTGAAAATATAGAAAAGTACAGTTTTAGACTTCAAAGCCTTCTAAATTGGATGCCTTTTCCCAACTGCTAAGGGTCAGGTCTTTTTCATAGCAAAAAAAAAAAAAAAAAAAACTGCATGATGATTAAGGTGCCTTACATACATAAGTCATATCAGTGTAACAGTTCATAGAATTTTTAGGTTGGCCTTGACCATAGGCTAAGGTTCATAAATCCATTGGTTGTGTAAGATGTTAGGTAAACTGTACAAGGCTTTTTCAAATAAAAAGTGTATCTCAAGAAATGAAGACTTTGATAGGAAATTCGGTAATCATTTTCATTGTTATGAGTATCAGGAGGCAGATGGACTATCAGAATCTGGTTATGGTACTGGTATAGAAGGAAAGGTATTTTGTATAACTTAAGTTTTCGTAAACCATAAACAGTTAGGCTAAATGGAACCTTTGTAGTTTTTGTAGCTCCATTATGCATAACAAAATTCGAAATTCCAAGAGTATTATTAAAATAATTTTTTATGAACACATATTCAGGTCTGTTTAGGTGAGCGTAATTGAAAAAGAATCAAGTTGAATGCCTTTTTATAGGTTTCCATTAGATGGCAAATTAAGCTCTGATCTTGCTTTTCACGTTTTACTAGAAATAATTTTTTTTGAATGAATGTATTTTACAATTTAAAGGTCTTTTTACGTTGTATTATACAGTGATGTTACCGAAATCTGAATTTAGATTATGTATGCACATACAAAAATATTTTGATAGTGAACCAACCACTAGAGATGAAGTTTTAGTTAAATTTTCTTGTCCATGGTTATAAGGAAATATGACAAAACCTTAGTAATGCTAAAGTCAATAAATTTGAGTTGATTTTCAGTTTTTAACATCAATTCAAGAATGTTTTGCAGTTTTAACTGATCCCACTTAGTTTCCATATTTGTCAAATGAGTGAAATATGGCACTTTTAGTTGCTAATCCTGTATTTACTTGCTAATCCTGTATATACTTGCTAATCCTGTATATATTTGCTATATATTGCTGTTTTACTATTGTATTTGTAATTACAGATGAAATAACAAAAGTTCATCCATATTTTCAAAAGATCCTATAATGGGAGGAGGTGGTGATTGAAAGTTAGGAGTGTATGCATAAGATTTGAGTTTACTGTATCATAGATGCACAGCATATCTGCTGATCTACTGTATTCTTTAAAGCATCTAGAACCATTGATAAAGCTAATCAGTTGATATGGTTGCAAGCATGCTGTGCCATACTTGTTCCAGTAATGTGTAGTTTTCCTACATATACAAACAGGAAGCTTTTACCATAATCCCACCTCAGATCAACACCACTATTTGATGTTTACAGATTCTTCCTTTCTTTCTAGGGTCCCACTCCACCAAAGGTGCTATGCAAGACTGGCAAACTCAACTCATCGTGAACATAATAATCCAGAGACATTCTGAGTTTTCAGAACAATAACTGCCAACTCTGCATTGCCATAGCACTCACAATACAGGAAACGTCTTTCATTTTTACTTGAAAAACTTCATAGCATTGTAGAGAAGTATTACTTGCCTATTTTGAAGGTTTATAGTGTTTATCTGTAAATTTGGGTATGTGGACAATGCTCAAAACTGGTTAGGGACTTGTCTTATTTTGGCATGAGTTTCACCAGCTAGGCCTAAGTGGGATTTTGGAATTCAGGCATTGCTTGAAAAAACTGACTTCATTTCTTAGCCATTTTTCCTTTGGTGCAGATTTACACTCTCGTTCCTTGGATTATTTCAGCAGATTTCATTTTATAAGCATGTTTTGAAGATTGCTGACATTCATTTCGATAACAAAGGAGTAGTTTAAAGGTACTGGAACTCCTCAATGTCCAGGGATTATAGGTACCACAGTGGGAATCAGGGGTTTTTCAGGTTCAGGAAGTACGGAGTTAAATTCAGGGATGTTCCCTAGTATCTCCATGATACTGCTTCATATTATTATTAAATTACCCCATTGATATTTTTAAAGTGGTGTTATGTACTAGGCTGAAGCCCCACCAGCCAAGACCTGGGTTCCTAGGTTAGATTCGGTAAGGTATGATTGGATTAGGTTGCAGCCATACTAGTTTTTAAACTTAGTGTCACAGATTAAGTTAAGAGGGTGGGAGCCACGTTAAATACATCTCGTATTTCACTCGTTTTTTTTTGTCGTTCCCCACCCGAAAACCCACTTCCCCTGTGGTCCCATGACAATTGGAGGATATGAGGGGCATTAACCTATCTGTATAACTACTAGTTTACTACAAAAATATTGTTAAAAATATTCAAAGCAGACAATAAATCATATGAAAATTATATTTTCAACTCCGGAATTCAATTAAAGTAAAAGTTTATCTTTTGTGATTGTGTTTTTGAGTAGTTTTAATAGAAAATCTTTAATTAGTAAATTATGAACCCCATTTAATTTACATGTCTGGGGAACCACAGTGGAATATCGTGTTTTGGGGCGGGAAAAACATAAAAGGAGTGAAATGCTGCATATTGTAACCTAACGTAACTCTGAATTGTGTTTATAATTAATAGTCAGTACATTATCTTGGGTTTTTGTGACTATTTTAACTAATGTTCAACTTAGAATGGAGGTAATAACTAATGTGCAGTCCAGAAAGGTCAACATTCAGGTAATTTGTTTTCTAGGCAAGATAGAATTTTGGGTATCAATTTCTAAAGTGAAATTCTGAATAACTTTGGAAAAAAAAAAAAAAAATTTAAATAGAAGGTGAAGTGATGGGAATTTTTCAAGTGACACAATTGTGTAAGCTATGTAAAGACAAAAAATGTCGCTGTACCATATACATAGGATCGAAATCTGTGATTAATGTTTGGACATGAAAGCTCACAGATTCAATCAGGGCAATAGGAAAGAGATAAATTTACAAATTCTGCCAAAAGAAATGTGAACTGGTAACTATAACTGGTTCACTTAAGGTAGATTCTTGGGTGATCCTATGCCTACGAGACGTTAGTTTGCGGCCGCTGATTGGCTGGGAGCTGCCACCTCCCGGTACCAGCCAATCAGCGGCCACCAAACAAACGGTCTCGTAGAATAAGGCTCATCCGAGAATCTACCTTAAGTGAATCAGTTATAGTTATTCTGGAAGG
>NC_061107.1:115332370-115337370 GCF_015104395.2 Macrobrachium nipponense
CTACCGACCTGGCAGGGATACTTTATTAAGTTTTCATTGTTGGAAATTTTGTAAGTGCCTTGATTTCTGATAAATGTGTTTAAAACCTCTTGCATCCGAGTTCATGAAATTTAGCTAATTATCAAAATCATTAACATTATTGAGATGTCTCTCTTGATAAAATGACCTCGTGTGATAGTGACGGTCAAATAGAGAGGCAGTTTTTAATGGAGCAGCCTTTCCTTCATCAATCTCTAATTAGTTCTTTAATGAAAAAGCTAAAGAGGGAGCGAGTAGGAAGTTATAATAAAAAAAAAAATGGATTCAAGAACCCTCAGGTAAGTTACCTGAAAATTTGGATTTTAATTTACATACCAGATTCCAGTAATAGAGTTGTACTGCTTGCTTGAGGTCGAGTTCAACAGTACTATTTCGTTGTTAAATAAGCAAACTAGATAATATATTGTTTCTATTTGTATAATATTCCGTTTTATTTAATAAAATAACCCTCATCTTGCTTTTTTCACTAGTTTTTGTTTACAAGAACTTCCATCTTATTACTGTCTTCGGCTGCGTTGCCCATACAGTCACAATATATTATTAAGTTTGAGGTTAGCCATTAAAAAAGCTACTGAATATTTTAGACCATAGTTACCCCCACTGCTATTCTTCTTCTGTATATATTTACATAACCTGCCACAAAATGTTCATGAGCAATTTAAGATGATTAACAACATAAGAATATTACATTGTCTAATGCAAATTAGCCTATTTCCAACCCTGTAATTTCAGTGCCAAGTACTTTTTTCCCTTCCTAATCGGTCTCAGGTAATAACAACTTTCTACTAAATGGAGGCTCTCGGAAATTGGAATTGTCTCGTCAGATGCCCAAGAGATCATTAGCGCTGGAACCATTAAAGGGAAATGAATTGCTACAGAGAGAGAGAGAGAGAGAGAGAGAGAGAGAGAGAGAGAGAGAGAGAGAAAAGACAACTGGTCGTTCTTCAAATGTCACACGATATTATCATTAAAACTTGAATTGATTCACATCACTGTTAAATTGCTCAGGAAAGTTTGTGTTATGTTTACCTTTTAATTCTTTAAATCCATTTTACAATTGTTAATTCTAAACGAAAAACAAGAACAATCCTGAACGAATATCGAAACAAAATCTTATTTGAGAAAAAAGAATTTTTTCGTAGGATGAAATTTGAATATGTAACACAGTTCGTTACTTCACCTGTCTTTTAAACAACAAAGTTCTTGTTATCAAATCACAGCTTTTCAAAGCACTAATAATTGTTTTTGCTACTACCACTTCCTTATAGCCTCATGAATTGAAGGCGCGAAATATCACACTCAGATTTTACATACACTCACGCGCGCGCTTACGCACGCACATATATATATCTATACAAACACATACACACCCCCATATATATATGTAGTATGTATATATATATATACATATATATATATATATATAGATATATATATATAGTATATATATATATATTATGTATGCATGTATGTATGTATATACAAATATATATGCGTGTATATATGTACATATTTATTTGCACACACACACACACACTATATATATATACACACACATATATATATATATATATATATATATATATATATATATATATATATATATATATATATATATATATATATATATATATATATATATATATATATATATATATATATACATACATATATATATATGTATATATATATATATATATATATATATATATATATATATATATATATATATACACACATATAAAACGTAAAACGTTCAGTCATGTCTGCACAGTCGGCCTGTGCAAGCAAAACTGACTTCTCAGTGGGTTCTGGTTTGCTACAGTCCGACTGTGCGGGCATAACTGCAGTTTATAACTGAACATCAGGAGGCCAAATTGACACCGATAGGTTAATATTCTCTTTAATCTTATTTGAATATTTGGCGAGGAGTCTTACAAATGTTTCTTTTGTTTTCTGTACATAATATTCCATGCACTCTGGAACCCTGAACTCGTTATACAGGGAAACGAGTCAAATTCGGGGTCTTTTAGAGCAGACTTTTAGGACCAAATGCAAACAGTATACGTACTACTTATAAGAAACATGTAGATGTCTACTACCAGGAACGATGTTAACAGCAGAAATGACAAGAAACAATGGTTGTTTTACCGAGAATATCATACGGAAAACCTTCCAGGAAGAAACGATTACATTAAAACTAGTAAATATGCGCCGAAAAAACAAGTTTTCTGTACAGCGTATGATCGGGGGCACCGAAAATAGCTCTATCTTTCGGTGGTCTCGGTAGAATGCTGTTTGAGCCACGACCATGAAATTTAACTAAGGCCCGGGTGGTGGACTGTCCTATATCGTTGCGAGACGCATGATTATGACTAAATTTAACCTTAAATGGAATAGAAAAAATAATACTGAGGGTAGAAGGATGCAATTTTGTGCGATTAATTTTTAAAGGGTGGATGATTTGCAGCCCTCAGAAGTTTTTGGAAGATCTGAAGGCAGACAGAGAAAAGTGCGGACAGAAAAAAAAAGATGAAGATGGGACAGGACGAAGCCATCTCAATAGTTTTCTTTTACAGAAAACTAAAAGGTATCTATCAAGAGTTGGTTTCCCATTCATTAAAAGCAAAGCCACTTCGAATTTTTCCTCCCAGAGAAACTAAGGGATAATAATTCACCCACGACGATCAAAGACTTCTAATTGTTATAGCGGAGGCTCTCCCTCATTATCTCTGAGGATGCCTCATTCAATTATTGTACAAACGTCTGTTAAGTTACAAATATTGTTATTCATACAGAGATATATGCGGAAAGTCAACTATAATTGCTAATGTGACTAAATAAAAATGAACAAGAGTAAAATTAAGGAAAATTGTCTATATATTTTCTCTACTAGACCTTTTTCGGATTAATGGGAAATAAAGAGAGCAGAAAGATAAACACACAAGGAAAGAGAGATGTTTCACTATCACGCTTTTCAAGCAATTACAAATTGTAATAAGGTTCACAAATTCCTATAACACTTACGCAAAGGCTGGATTGTTAACAAACTTCCTTTCCTTTATGGAATGAAGTGCGGATATTGACTTCAAACAAATGCAAAACGTATTTTGAGAAATGTCATCATTAACCTGATTCCCTAAACAAGAGGTTGCTCCTGAGAGAAGACAAGACAATTATCACTTCCGAATTTATAATCTAAATTCTGATTCATGGATGAACCCCTCATTATTATTTTTACTATTATTCAGAGGACGAACTATATTCATTTGGAACAAGGCCACAGGACCATGCAAGCTTCCAAAGAATATGGCGTTCATTAGGGAGAAGTGAGAGGAGGTAAGGGGGAAATACAGAAATAAGAGATCTCGCTCATCAAATCAGGAAAAAAATTCAATAAATACATAAAAATGTATTAAAATACAAGGATAGTATTAGGGAAGAAATGCATTACATCTTCATTTGAACTTTTGAGGTTCAGCACAACATCCTCAGGGAGGCTGTTCCATCCAATGGAGTGAGGAATAAAGGATCTCTGGAGCCGAGAAGTTCCTCAGCGAAGCACAAATTACTGGGTTCTGCTGTTCAGCAAATTATGGCTGACCTCGGCAGGATTAAAGGGACCAGGGAGCAATTTGAGAAATATGAAAAGATCTCCTTAAAATACACCACATGCAGTAAACCTCCACAAATCCCGTAGACATAACGTCATCAGCAGTGCATCAAACCCCTAAACACCATCATCCGAAATCATACTGTGTCATCTGCAAACATCATCAGGTATTTCACTCTCCACTCAGAACACTTACGATTTTTTTTTTAATTTCTTCAATAAGCAAACTACACTATCGATCAGAATTTTAATTCGCCCATACATGGGCACGTTCGTAACGTAGAATTTTGTCATGACCTTAATGGATTGAAAAAAAAAAATAACTCAACTCCGTAGGTATGAAATTCTTTTCGTTTTGACATCTGCTTTGCAGCACTCGAACAAACATTCTATGAATGAAACCTTAGGTGGAATGAAATGTCTCAAAACAAAAGTCACATATTTTACATATTCTATAAGTCAGGACATTGCACCGTCTTAAAATTTAATATAGCATCTGTATGTGATTCTTCAAAACATATCTTGAACTGTAAAGTATTTCGTTGAATAAAACTAAATTCATACGCATTTCTTTCATTTTTACAGTGAATATCCTTCATCAAAAAGCCGTCGTACTCTAAGACGAACATACCGCAAATTGAAAAAGGTTTTTTTCTCGGCTCATCATAAAAAAAAATACCCAAAAGCCTGGAGTGGAGGGAATTTGCGCTGCAATTATTGCAAAAATACACTAAAAAAATATTCTACTGGAAATGTCTTTGTCTTCCAGTGTGCATGCATTTAACACCATCCGGTTTTGTATAGAGTACGAAAGAAATGTGAAATGAGGAAATACAGAGACTTGAGAATGAAATAAAGGGGACAAAATATTACAAAGAAACGAAGACGGTGTTGGAAATTTGCTGTGTAAAGGTTGGGATAGAATAGAGAGAGAGAGAGAGAAAGAGATTGAGCGAGAAGCGACTGAGAGAGGAGAAAGACGGAGGAGAGAGACGAGAGAGAGAGGGAGAGATGAGAGAGAGAGATGAGAGAGAGAGAGAGAGAAGAAGAAGAAGAAACAATCCCATGCAGGCCAAATCTTTGTGTGAAATATAAGCATTTGAGAGTAAATGTGATAAGAAGGGTCTTAGATTTTGATAATGCACTCACACAAAAAAAAAAAAAAAACAATCATGGAAAGTTTACGTAAATGATGTTAAGAATTAATATTTGAAAATATTGATTTTTGCACACAGATTTTCAATAACGGTTTATGAATAGCATTAGTTCTGAATTATTGAAAAAGCATCACGACGCCCGACGATATTCAATTACAATGCGACGCTAAAAGTTCGTACATTTTTGTTGG
>NC_061107.1:115339870-115357370 GCF_015104395.2 Macrobrachium nipponense
TTTGTTTGTTTGTCAGAGTTGATATAAATTAGGCGGAATCATGCGCACGTTTTGTAGTTACCCGTTTTGATTCTGAATGGGACGGGCACGGAAGGTGAAGAATGTAAGGATGAAATTCTATTATATAAAATATTTAAATTTTGAAGTGATCTGCCCTTACTAGACATTCCTCTCTCTTTTATAGATGAGGATCGTTTGTTTCATTGCGTCACTAACCTATCAGGAAAACAATCAAGGAGTGAAACACGTCATTTTCTTTGTCCCTGAGTTTAAGCTAATTTAAATTAAACAAGTACTAGTTTTTCAACTCGACTGCTAACTCATCTCATGAATGATTTTTGCCACTAACGGTTTTCATTTACTTTTACCACCAAAAAAATTCATTGTTTTATTTAGTAAGCAAGTCATCCACGGTAAAAGAATTAGCAGCAGTGTATAACTCACACGCACTCACTACACACACACACACACACACACACACACACACACACACACACACATATATATATATAGATATATATATATATATATATATTATATATATATATATAAATACATACATATATACACATATATATACAACATATGAGTGTGTATGTGCGTGGTTTGAGTGTTTTTTAGTTCAGACTCTGGCCATCTCTCTTGAAAAAAAAACACTTGCCTCTTAAATGGAAAACTAAACTACCTGGATATATCATGTTTTCAGATTTCGGTGTACTCAGTGGGAAGTTCTTGAACCTTGTGTGGATAAGGGACCCCAAATCGGGTGAAAGCCTCTTTTCCTTAAAGCAATCAGGCAACCCCGCTTTGCTGCTCTTGGTACTCTATGCAATTAAATACTACATAATGGTTACTGTTTATTGTGGTGTGAATTCCACTTTATTTCAAGATATTGGGATTGCAACCGCGTAATCAGGAAGAAAATGTGGAAGGGAAATTAAAACCCACCACAAAAAATGTTATTAAGAGAAAATGGAACTTTGAATTGAAGTAAATGCAGAGAGAAGATAGCACTTAGCAAATAAATTTCAAAATAAAAACATTAAAAAGAAAAACATGGGTGACCGTTTTCTAACATAAGTGCAGACCTGAGATGAAAGAGTAAGTAATTAACAGTTTTGATTGACATGGCAAATAAAAGAAAGTCAAGGTAGAATGACGCAAAAACAGAGAAAGAAGATTAGTGTAAGAAAACTTTTGAGTCACTGTTGAGTGAATTGCTGGAATTACAAGAAGTGTGATAGTGTTGCTGGTTAGGGCGCATTTTAAGCCTTGATAAGTAAAATATTTGAATGTAATAGGAAAAACAAATATCTGTCTCTGGTAAAGTGAGACAGATGGCAGAGGGAACAATTGCCAGGATGTTTAGGATGTACAATGAACAAAATTTATGATGGAAATGAACACTGGAATAACTGCTTTGCCATAAAAGCGGGTCTGAGACAAGA
This sequence comes from Macrobrachium nipponense, assembly GCF_015104395.2. Lineage (NCBI taxonomy): Eukaryota > Metazoa > Arthropoda > Malacostraca > Decapoda > Palaemonidae > Macrobrachium > Macrobrachium nipponense. Next base: position 115,341,319 of record NC_061107.1, read on the forward strand.
CTGTGCAGTGTCTCCCTAGTTCTTATTTGTGTGTGAAATGATAAAAAACGCAAAATGATTGTGGACACTACACACACATTTATATATATTCTTTGAAAACGTAAAAATAATCTCTTCACCTACTTATTGTAGTCCATGTACTCAAGCTGGACTATGAACCAGTTACATCAATAAAAGTGGGCTATCCAGTCGTCACGGTACTACATTTTCTTGAGTGAAATGAGGATCCCAGCTGTACAGTTATAAGCGAGGTTAATAAGGATAGGCAAAGAGATGGGAGAAGGAGATGCAGGCAATTGGTTGCTATCAGTTACAAACAAGCGTATCACCAATGTCGCGTTAATGCATAATCAAGACATTTGCTTATGCGCAACTGTCTGCATTGTGTGCTGAACTATTTGTTCATAACTTAAAACTGCAAATCAACAGCCTTTCTCTTTTATCTTACGCTAACATACCCTGTTTATGTAAGTCTATAAACATTATCAGTTAATATAAACACTGCATACTCGTATATCTTTTGACTGTTAGAGGCACGAAGTAACTAATATGGGCAACTGGTACTATCTCTGAGTTTCTGGGAGAGTCTATCTTCTTACGACATTTTCAACTTCCTTACTACTTTGCCTTATTACCAATCCTTTTGAAGGATGAGTTTGATACTAAACTAAAGTTTTCTACTGTCTTTGGCTCTGGAGATCAGAAAAACTTTTTATTCATTAGACATATATCCTCTCCTTACTCTCCAATACCCACAGACCTCTCTGGTGGCCCTAAGACTCCTGTCATTGAGCCATGCCCGACGGGCATGCCCGCTAGTGTGTACAGGCCATAACCTGACTTGTCGTTCATCCATTTTATGCTTGAATTCCTTCTCACTTCTTGCTCATCAAAACTTTTTAAAAGACATTTAAAGTCACACTTTAACTTCTTCCTCTTCAAACTAATAAAATTTTCTTGGGACTTTTACTTCAGACAATTCACCACTTGCACTTTCATCAGTAACAGCAGATGAATTTAATATACAGCACAATGCATTTACCAAAGGTGATGAAGGAGCTGTCAGGCTTCGAGAGCATCAATCATCACTGAAAAGATAGACATGACATGTTCGGCGAACATCTAGTTGTCAAATATGACACCAGGTCGGAGGACATAGACGTTAGAAAAATAACAGGTATGCGAAATATTTTGCAACACGACTCAAATAACAGATTCAATTATAGGTGAGAAGAAAATATTTCCACAGTTGATCAAGAAAATTTCAGTACACGTCTTGTTCGGCAGATGCAAACCTTCTGTGTATTGATGAGGCATTGGCAACTCGGTTAAGATGTTGGGATGGGAAGTAATAGTACAGCGGCATAGCAAAAAAAATTCATAAGAATTGTGCATTTGGTGATGGAAGCACCAAACATGGAGGAATGATCAAATATTATGATTGGGAACATTTTCAGATATGGAACCACTTTTGTAATAACCCCCAAAAGTGGCCGCCATATTGGATTTCAAAATGGCGCTTAAAAAATCTTTAATACAGATAATTCTGGTTATATACCCCAGCTAGAGACTTGGTTTTAGTGTCTAGATATACATATTTGAGGTCAAGGAATTGTTGAATGGTTCTAGTTAGAAGTTGATTTGGTGACGCCATATTGGATTTCAAGATGGTAGGCTAAAAAAAAGAGAAATTTATGACTGATATATTTGGTTATGTGCCAGCAATATACTTGATTCTGATGTCTAGATGTACAAATGTGAAGCCAAGGAATTAAATAGTTGTAATGAAACATGTTTTTAATTCACATTATCAACTGATAATCAAGTGATAATCCCATAATTATAATGTACATTTATATGCATGTAATTATACACACGACAAGCAAGAGAACTTGCATATCAATCAATTCAATAACACGTAAGTTCTGCACAGTTCCAAATCAGTCTGAGCAATCACCATCACAGCCACATAGTTCTGTGCATTTCAGAGCTGCTTTCTTACACTTGCATCTCCCACTGCAACCTTTTTGCACCCACAAGAGATCAGTTCATAGCAGGATTTGGCAGCTTCTGTTAGTGTTGTCCACAAAGGATCAAACTGTCCGTCATTTTCCACCCACCCCCGGTCACATGGTGATGGTAGAGTGCAGCGTGGACAAGAGACTGCCCCCAACAATATCCACCCTGGTACGTTGCCCTCTTCACATGCTGTTCTAGGGCTGCCTGTTTTGGAGGTATTGCTTCAATAGATCGCGCTTTCTTTGCAAAGAGTTTCTTCCTTGCCAGATTCACCTCTGAACATGTACATGTTCGGTTGTACAGGAGTACTAGTATCTCTTCCAGGTTGCAATGTGTCCTCAGAAATCTTACTTGGTGCAGATGCCAAGGTCAGAAATGCATTTGTCACTTCTGGGAAAATGTCCCATACTGCCCATGCAGTTATCTTGCCACGACCTGCAAAGCTCGAGACTGTACCACACCTGTGATTGCATGGAAGACTGGCGGTGCCTTGGATTTGTCTGGCCCCAGTGAAGCAGCCAGCTTGTGTGCTGCTATGTAGCAGCAACAAGCTCTTGCCAGTACCAATTGCTAGCCATAGTTCATCGACTGCCTCATGTAGCTGTCCGCTTCCTCGTGATTGCATGGGGGCCAAAGCTGCTGTGTCTTCAAAGGGTGGTACAGCAATGACCTGTTGATAAGAAGCATAAAAATTTCATATGTTTGGTGAAGGGGTCAACTGATCATCAAAAAAATCTATATGGAAATTACCATTAATTTTTTATATTACAGATCCATGACAATGTGGGTACATGGTATGACATATGATATAAACAGGGGGATTCAGATTACCTGTTTACCGTCAGTAGCAATCAGCTGTTTCTCTGGCACATTGATGGACTCCATGACCTGCTTAGACAGGAAGAAGGAAGAGTTCTTCCTTGTTCTCGTCGACACAGAGGAATGTGTGCCAGTTCCCTGGTAACAGGGCAGTGCCAGTACACGTCTGTGGATTCCCTTGCCTCTGTTAGCCCTTGCAGTTGCCTTCACGCTGCCTGAGTTTGCATAGCGGGGTCCCACACTAGATCCAGACGAGAATGATTTTGAAGCTGTGACAGAATGTATGGAACAAATACGTCTGTGGCATAGTCAAGAAATGTTTTGCTGTGGCCAGGGTTCAGCATTTGAACCACTGCAGCCCCATTGAGGATCACAGAAGAGACTTGTGGTGGGTGAGACGTTGGTTCAACAAGCTGTTCCAAAGGCCTCAGCAAGTCAAATTTGGAACCAAAGCGGATCCGTCCATTTGTGATAGTGCAGGTGGGTATGCACTGTTCTCATGTTTTGAAGAACTGCCTCGAGATCGCCATCTCTGGTTTTGGCATGCGATGTATAGTCTGGAGAAAAGCTCTGAATCACTCCTTGCAAAGGCGAGTTGTTGCTTGCTCTTATTGGCACTTTTCACTTGATGGATGCAAATAATGGAAGTTTGTGATCGACATCATTGAGTGGTTTGGATCTGTCTGTCAGACGTTCCTTCACAAATAAATGGAACTGATCTCGCCCCATCTGCACAGCTGTACGCACACTCTCTACTGCAGCTGGGCCCAGGATCTCTTGTGTGTCTAGGACCAGCAAATCTGTGCTTTCTTCTTCAAATGGGGTTAGCCCATCTCCTCGATGACTGCTGTCAGTGCACGAACATGCTTGGACAAATTTCTTCTGTACACTGTTGGTTGCTCATGGTGGTGGGTGTGCTCTCCTCTTTGGTGCAGTTGTTGTGAAGTCTCAAATTCTGTGATGACCCGAGCAAAACTTCAGGGCCAGCCACCATCCACCGTCGAAGGACACTTGGATTTTCAGTGAGACCCACTGCCCCGCCATCACCTTTGACCATGGCATGTTTTGCTCAGTGCCTGGTCTAAGGCAATGGCGGAAAAAGCATGCCTGGTCTTCTTGGATGTGAAGTGGCCCATATGGAACTTGGCAGCAACATCTGGATGTTTCTCTGCAAGGCAAACCATGTCCCTGATGTGCACTGGAAACAAGCGAGCATAGTGGACATGATCCAATGCAGCAAACCATGCAGCTAGCTCTGGTAGGGTGTCCATGTACAGTGTGAAGTTCGACTCTCTAAGTGAACGTATGAAGAGGATATAGAGAGCTCCAGGTGAAGTTCAGTGGCCCAGTACTGAAACTGGGGACATTGCTACTGCTCTCATGTCACACCATGCCTCAAACACTGCATAGTTCCTCATCTCTTGCTGTCGCTCTTTCTTTGTATCTAGTATATTCATGGTGCTGAAGTATGTGCAGGGCAGCAGCAGTTACCTGGTGGGCGCGTCTTGTACGGCTGACATGAGCTGCATGCAGGAAAGGAGTCTGCTGTGCCTGTTGTTTTGCTATCTCTGCCTGAACCAATGCCTCTGTCCAACCACTGTCTTGCAGCCAGTTTCCTGCTGTCTCCAAGCTGCCATCTCTGTGTGTAGAGCGCCTAGCATTACTACAAATAGATCTTCACCAAATGTGTCTGGCCAGTTCCATTGCACCTCCTTGGCGATTGCATACAGTGGTTGTTCAGTGTGATGACGGGTATCTGTCCAGGATTTAGCTCATTGACCGCTGCTTTCACTACATCCATGGCATGACGGATCATTGCCACTGAGCGGGCTTGGTCATGGAAGAGGGGTAGCAGGCAGTGGGTGTGACTGTGATATTAGTATGCTGGGCTGCTCGGCTCTCTGCATGATGTGCAGCCCACGAAATGTTTCCTGGATGCTGCGTATCGCCACTGTCACATGCATCCTTCACAGCCTGGAGCCACTCTTCTCTTTATCGAGCTCAGCTTGTGCAGGATTCCTCTGCAGTGACGCTTGGGTTCCAGCTGGTACATGGTTTTTTTTGGGCAGGTGAAGTAACTGGCTGTACATCTGTATAATACCGCGGAAGTCACCCACAGCCTTGACATTGGAGATACCCCGATGATGACAATACCTCGGTCTGTGCCTTGATTGTCATAGTCCTGGATGTTGTATTAATGAAATACCAGTTCCATGGAATGAGTCATGTGCTGTCGTGGAGCTGGGATTGTGGTCTATATTATCCACAGCTGCTGTGGTGAAACACTCTACTGCGGAGCTTTGGGGGGCAAACCACCTATCCATCTGAAAGCGCTGACATGTCCCGTTGCACCCAGCTCTGCAGAGATCCGTAGCACTCTATCATATGCAATGCTGATCCCTAGTCCAGATAGTGTGTCAACTATTCCTTCTTTCTCGTATGGCATGAAGCATCAAGCCAAGATATATTGGCAAGGGAGTCTCTTGACTGATGCTGTGTCGCACCGTCTATGGCTTGCACCTCTCTCTCATGTTTTCACACTGTTGTATTTGATTAGTTGAGCTATGGTCAAAGATGCTGAGGACGATGATTGACGTTGGCCTGGTTTTTTATGCCTGCACCCTCTAGCATCATGGAGACCATTGTCAGCAACAGTTGTGGCACAGACTCTTCTTGGCATTTGTCTGGAGAAGGAACCATTGAAAGGCTGAGATGACTGGAACATATCCTTCCTTATAATGCGGGCAGCTCGTGCCAGGTGCACACCATCACTGTCAATGTCATGTTGACATGCTTTGGCTAGTGCACTGCCAATGTCTTCCTTATACACCAGCAGGATATCTCGTCCCTTTCTGTGGTCCTGAGATCAGGCAAATATGCAGGATTTGCTCCTTGAGTCTGGTTGTATGGACTCGTGTTTCCAGCACAATGCCGAGCTGTTCCATTCTCGTTGTGTACAGCTTAGTGAGGTCTGCCATCTTGAACACAGGAGCAGTGTCCTCTTCTTTTGCAGTTTCCTCTATGTATGTTACCAGTTCAGACAGGACTATTGCTGAAATGACATCTACTTTGCTCTGGCTTACTCAGCAAGTGTTTTTTGCTGCCCTCACGCGGTTGTATAGGGATGTCAAACATTTCTTGTGGTACTTGGCCTCTCTTGCCACCATATCCCCAGCACTCAGTTGGGCTAACAGAGTGGTATCCTCAAGAAACTCGGCAGCGTTGCGAACGTGTTTATCTAGTTCCAGTGTCGCTACTTGATGAAACAAACTTGAACCAAGCTGTTGGTGGCAGAAGAAGCATAGATGATTGCGTATGTTTTCGACACAAGCTGCCTTAGATCTAGTTCGCTTGTACTCATCTGTGCTTGTACTGGCGGCAGGGCTTCCTTCAGAATGACCTCTTTTCTGTGGCCCGTTGTAGCTTGGTAGTGTTTGTATTTCCACCCTGCATGACTTGTGCCACTTGGTTTGGTGGGCAGCCAGAGTGGCAGCTATCCCTTGGCCTTCATCTAGTTGTTGTAAGTCCATATCTTGTGGCAGCTCACCTAGTTCACTGAATGCTAACATATTGTCCTCAAATGTCTTGTATCCAGCACCTGAATCTTTTCTTTTAGTTGCAGCAGGACACTGTAGGGACTCTTCTTTATCAGCTTGACACAGACACAGAGTTCCCAGTCCAGTTTTGGTGTGGGAATTAGAGGCTTGGAAACATCAACTACCTTGAACCGTTTCGACATGGTTGAAATCTGGAATAGAAAGAAAATACCAGAATCAAGTATATAGCTGACACAGAACCAAATATATCAGTCATAAATTTCCTTCTTTTTTTTAGCCTACCATCTTGAAATCCAATATGGCGTCACCAAATCAACTTCTAACTAGAACCATTCAATTCCTTGACCTCAAAAATGTATATCTAGACACTAAAACCAAGTCTCTAGCTGGTATATAACCAGAATTATCTGTAATTAAAGATTTTTAAGCCGCCATTTTGAAATCCAATATGGCGGCGAATTTGGGATTACTACAAAGTGGTTCCATACCTGAAAATGTTCCCCATATAATATTTGATCATTCCTCCATGTTTGGTGCTTCCATCACAAAATGCACAAATTGGTTTGCTATGCCGCTGCACTATAATGCCGTGCAATGCACAGATTAATGATCTGAGTTTGTATTCACCAGAAGATCCAATTCATTGATATCGATGGACAATCTCTCTCTCTCTCTCTCTCTCTCTCTCTCTCTCTCTCTCTCTCTCTCTCTCTTTAAATTGAGAAGTAGCTAAAGGCACTAAAGCGGTAATGAAGACAGTTTCTTGCCCGTCGCTTGCTTTCCTGCAACCCATATCTATTTCATCGTAGATAATTACTGCACTTCTTTAGCTTGAGATTTCCAGTAATACAATTTTGTTTTAAAAATAATAAAGCGAACCATTCTTTCATTTTTTTATATTTTTATTCTGTTTCAGTTCTGGTTTGCAACCTAATGAAGGGTTGCTATGTTTTATATCAGTCACTTTCCGTTGTAACTACATTTTTTTAACGTGCAATAAATTCTCCAAGCCGAATCTATTTCAATACTCAATTTGGACGGTTAGATTTACCACCGCAATAACAGAATTCCCTGTCAAAATTCTTTAATAAACTGTGCACTACGTTAAACTTTATTACAAAAATGGGCTAGAATGTATACTTCTATCTTACAAGACTCAAGGCGTGTCAGTGAATTATTAATAAACTGTGCGCGAGAATGTCCTTAATATTCGTCGCTTCCCAGAGCACCAAAGACATTTTCAGACTTAATTAAAATGCAAGAAAAGAAGTGAAGTCTATTACGTTAATTGGAAAATCTTTGCTGATATTAAATACGGCTGAAGCTGTCTATTTACCTAATGGCAGGTGCGATATTAAACTTCAGTGTTCAATCAATTATTACTGATCAAACCTCTCTCTGCTTGCTACAACCACACTCAAACACTCACACAAACATGCACATGCCTACGAACACGTATCAATGAAAAAATTAAAAAATTATCTAAGTATTTTTCCTCTTAGGATATTATTCATCAGTCCAAAAGTATTATAAGTACTACTAAGAAGTAACTTTACACATTTAATAATATTGTGTGGCAAACATATATTACGTAAACATATTCAAACACATATGTGTGTATGTATGTGAGTATGTATGCACAGGTGGATGATCTAATTAGTGCTGGCTCAGAAACAATTTTTTAACTCTGGCCTTTGTTGAAGCTCGATTTTTTTTCCTTTCTTGACGATTGCCATCCTCCTCTGTTCAAAATGCAGACTAATTGCAGACCCTTACTAATGATAGTCATGCCTTTACTGTATGTCACTTTTCTAAAAAAAGAAAGAAAAAACTGACCTGTAATCTTTTTAAGGTCATTTTGTTTTGATAATAATAAAGAGAATAAAATCACACTTGAATAACAACTTGTCTTTTTAACAATTAGCAATGTTTGATTATGTCTCAACCAAAGATATAAAAAAGGGTCAATTCTCATTTTTCTTGCTTTTTTTCTTGTTTGATCTTTAGGTTCTGCATATTAATTGTTAATGATTGCACTTTTATGTATATACCACTGATGTTTTAGTTTCCTTACTTTTAACTGTTGGCTCAGGTCCACTTCATTTCTTTCATAATTTTATGGTAATTGTTTTTCCATCTATTAACTTAACCATCGACATTGTTTTCTTTGCTCACTGCAAGTTATGTTAGATCTATGCTAAGATATAGTAATAAGTATCTCACGAAACATAAAAACTTCCAGACTTCCGTGTCATGTTCATTGTTAAACAAAAAGAAAATTAAATTGTCAAAACGAGGAGTTGAAGTTAACGGAAAAGTATTAATCATATTTTTTTGTGGAAATAAATATTTGTGAAAACTGTTTCACAGATATACATGAAACTGTTATGTCCGATGCAAGACTATTTTTAAATTGCCTTTCAAATGGCTTATATTTTATTAGAATTTACCCTGTTGCTATGCAGTAATGTAAGAGGAAAGATACATATATATTTGATTCGTGTATTGATAGTTTATTCCGTTGGAATGAGAATATTTGATGTTTAGTGGAAAGCTAATTTGATGTCATTTTGACGGTGGAAGGTTAGTGTGTGGTTTGTGCCCTCAAAAAGAAAAATTGAAAGTTGATGGCAGCATAAACGAAGGAAATATTAGTGCTTCGCTTTGAAATTGTTCTCTCTCTCACTCTCTCTTTCTAAACACATACACACATATATGTGTGTGTTTCTGTGTACTAAATATAACCTGCCTGTTACTTTGAGTTGTTGCGGATATCCCGGTCTTACCACGAATAATTACTAATCATTTTATAAACTTTTCACTAATATGCGGCACCATCATTTATACATTTGTAAGTCCACAGGTAAAATTCTTACTACCACTATGAAGACACGAGTTAATGTGATAAGCAGCGGTTGGAGGTAAATAAATGAGTGAAATTTAACGACAGTCACCCTATATCCAAAACTGACTTTGAACACCATTTCAGAGATGTTAGTTCAAAATAATAGACTGCTAGTCCATACGTATGGGTAAAAAAAAAAAAAATTATATAATATTATTATAATTTTTAAAAATAATTATATTAATATATATATTATATATATATATATATTATATTATTATATAATATTATTACATTAAACATGGGTTACTAAACAACCTATTACCGGGGGTATGATTACGGCATCGCTCGCCACATGAGTGCATGTATGAAAGCTCCCTCCAGGACCACCTCATCTGTAAAAACCTGCAGGGCAGCACGAAGCAAAAGAGGTTCCCCGCGGTTCTGCACAATATATCACGAAGCCCAGAATGGGAGAGGCAAAATCTTGGCTTCTCGTAACCAGTACCATCTGCAAGATGAACCAAATTACTCCCTAATATCCTTGGGATGAGCAGGAAATATTTCATTCCGGCATTTGCTGATGCACCGAGGGAGGTGGAGCCGAGATGCAGAGAGCAGATTAAACGAGCTGCCTTGCAATCTCCCTAAGCTCACCGAGTTTAATTTCAGTGAGCTTGAGCAAAGTTTAGCGTCTTTGAACTCAGATTTGTACGAGGGCGTTCTAAGTTATCGCCTGAAGCGAATGAAAGCGAGGGGAGGGATTTTTCCACTAAGCTGTTTGTCACAGTACTTGTACGCAAAAATATTTTTCCTGTGTAAAAGAATAAAGACATAGCATTATGTCTGGAATACAAGGAAATAAACGATTTTCTCCTCTGTTCCTCTCATCTTTTTGAAAGGAAATTTTTAAAAATATATATATATATATATTTATACACATATATTTGATATATATATACATACATATGTATACACACTCATACCCATACTCAAACGGACACACACACACACACACACACACACACACACATATATATATATATAGATATATATATTATATATAGATATATATATATATAGATATATATATGTATGTATATATATATATATAGTATATATATATATATATATATATATATATATATATATATATATTATGTGTGTAGATATATAGATAAATCATATTAGATATATATATAATTAAAATATATATTATATATATATATATAATATATCAATATATATATATTATATTATATCTATATAATATATATTATATTATTAGATATATATGTATATATATTACAATATTATAATATTATTATATATATATAATATATATATATGATATATATATAATTAATACTATTATCATAATCCATATATATATAAATATATATATATATAGATATATAAGACATATTATATGTATATATCTTTTCATTTCACAAAAAGCTGAAATCTGGACAAACTCTTTTTCCAAAAGCTTTCCCACAGCTTGCCACGTACATTATAGCTTCATTGTCAGCTCACTGAAACTCTACTCACAAGACACACCACACAAAGTCTCCTATTGTACAAAAAAAAAAAAAAATTATCTCGCTTTCTTGATATTCCAGTCCCTACTTTTCAACCATCCTTTTTCACGTCATATGTCCATCCCCTTTTAGGTCTTCCTCTTCTCTATAGTTCATGCACACAGTTTCACCTCTATGTCTTCCACTTTTTCCCTCTTCAAGAAACATGAACACTCCCCTTTTATAGAATAAAGTTGGTTATAAATGTATTATACCTTAGCTCCCACAGATACTCCAAGCTACCTACTGATATAATTTGGTCACACCTTGCTATGTTCACAGCTTCATCTACACTGAGACTCATCTAGACTACCTTATTAAATCAACAAGAACATTAGTAAGTTTGCAGAAAAGAAAGAAAGAAAGAAAGAAACTAGCAAAAGACCAGAACTCTTTCGGTCTTCAACTTCACAATCGAAACCAGTGAACAGAAGACTCTGTTTTTATTGGTTTTCCAATTGACCTAAAATTAACTAGTGTGTTTACGTCCATCTACAATAAAGCTACAGTTGTGGCCGCTTCCTTGTCACCACAGGAAACTACCCAAATTCATGAAAGAAGGTTTGTTATCGCTGCTTACATTGCTGAGAGATTTCAGCTACCACACCCCAGTAGCCAACCTTGTAACGTAGAACAGCACAGCCGCTAGAGTGGAGTGCCCAAGGACTAATATCTCACTATGTAAGCTGCACGGGGGACATATGTAATTTATATACACACACACACACACATATATATATATAGATAGATAGATAGAGATAGATAGATAGTAGATAGATAGTAGTTCCTAAATAGCCTTATCAAGGCACTTGAGATATTCATCAGGAGGGATAGTTATCAGCAGCTCGTATAATTGTTGATGCTGTTAACCGGACAGCAGCAGCACTTACTTTGAATATCAAGGTGTCTGCAGAGTACGTACATTCTGCCAACAGAATAAGTTGACTTCCACCTAAAGACAAGACATTAGATTCGACAGAACCAGGGAAAACAAAAAAGCACGTAATCCCTCTGGCAAGACAACCCTATTATCTACGGACCGATGAAATATTCCAACTATTTCGGGTTGGAAATAGTTGCAAATTAAATTTTAGTTTAACCATGAAGATAAGAGATATAGGTAAATTTCAAGAAGTCTTGTTTTTTAAATAAACAAACGCCATATCATTATTGCACTTAATACCCTACTCATGGAAAACGATGTGGCCAAAAACAAAATAAATACGCTGACACCCAGACACAAACGTTTTGCACACACACACACACACATCACACACATATATATATATATATATATATATATATATATATATATATATATATATATATATATACTATATATATAAATATATATATATATATATATATATATATATATATATATATATATATATATATATATATATATAGATATATTATATATAATATATACATATATATATGTGTGTGTGTGTGTGTGTGTGCGTGTGTGTGTGTGTTGAGTGTGTGTGGTGCATAATTTCTTGCATGATAAAGTAAACCTTACGGGCCCTGTTGTAAACTGAGTATACGATTCGTTTTAATCCATCAAAGCGATTATAATTTGTCTATTTTTTTACTCATATTCTAAAGGCAGATCCTGCTTAGATAAGCCACATTCCCTCGGGATATCACTGGGAGCGGATGTACTCGTAAAGCGTGAGGCGAAAGTAGCCCTACCCTTCTGCTGGAATAAGGATGTTTACTTACTGAAGCCAAAGTTGATCGGGCTATAATCCGAGTACATATTTGCCTTATACGTCTGTTGAACTTACCTAATACGCTGCATGAAATCTCGGGTAAATCATTAAAAAATTTCGGGCAATATTTCCAGTTTGTAACGTAAAGCTCATTTTTCCCTTCTGTCATATTAACGATAACTACATAATTCCATTGTTGTTTGTTGAAAACTAATTGTATCCCATTATTATTATTATTATTATTATTATATTATTATTATTATTATTATTATTATTATTATTGTTATTATTATTATTATATTATTATGATATATAAGTGATAAATTTTATGGCAATATTGCGTGTCTTGCTATGCAAATGGAAAACATGTTAATCGTATAATTTAATTATAGCAGATTTTATTTTTTGCGAGGGCCAGTCCATTCCAATAATGATCAGATCTCATCATGGCCATGTATTGATAAACATGGATTCAAGCCAACTTTCAGTTGGTGCTTCGGTTTTATTTCCACGATAGGAGGGATGTTATCTTTTGTGGCAGCGTTGACAGATATTCAAGCTTGAGCCAGGAGCACCTGTTATACATATTTTTCATAATGAAAGTCAGGGAACATCAGGTTGTGTAAGGAATGAATTCCATCGTGCTCACGCGATAGAATTCATTTGTCATTTCTTAAGGAGGGTTAACTGCCAAAAACTGCTTACTATATATAACCATCATTAAAATCCTTTTTCTTTCTAGTATTTCATTTGCTGTTCAGACTGATCAAATCTTACCATTCTTTTTTTAACGTTTCCATCCTAGGTCTTGCTAGGATGTTCTAATAGTCGCTGTTTGAAAAAAAAATAGATCGATATATAGCTCATATAATTCAGTCTTACAACAGAAGCTATGAAAAAGGTGATCCACAAAAAATGTTGAAAAAAAGGCGTTATTTGAAGGTGTTTGTCGTGTTACTGTAGTATAGATTCACATGAACCGTGCATTTGATGTCTAGACCCATCCCTTACGACGCTCCTGATTAGCTGTTGATAAGCCAATCACAGGGCTTGGAACTCTCAGTCTCTCTCGAGAGTTCACATGGGTAGGATCTATGTTCCACCTCTCCTGAGGGATACGTCTTTCAACAGTATCCCTCAGAAGAGGTGGAACATACGCCCTGCCTATGTGAACTCTCGAGAGAGACTGAGATTTCTAGCCATGTGACTGGCTTATCAACAGCCAATCAGGAGCTTCGTAAGGGACTGGCCAAGACATCAAATGGATGGTTGATGTGAATCTACTATAGTTCGAAGTATGGTTAAATGTAAGACAACAAGAATACAATTGTGTAAGACTATTATCGTTGATGCTCCTTTCCACTAAGAAGACCTGGATGTCAATGGGATATTAAGATCAATCATTGATTAAGGCAATAAAATTATTTTAACCTTGCTTGATTACGCTTTGCTATCACTTGAAACAGCAAGTAGCAGCTGTCTTGAAAGCAGTGTTTTGTAGGGCAGGATATTTTGGGATAAAATGACTGACGTCTGATTTCAGTGTACTTCAGATCCTTTGCTATTTAATAACTGAGTTGTTGAATGGTGCATTGAAATAGAGACTGAGTCGGCCGTGCTCAGAAAAATCTAAAGAGGTGGTTAGGTATCTGGGTTTTAACTCCTTTATTTACAGGGAAATGCCGCACAAACGGTTTGATTTCTCAGGTCACGTTAGTTCACGGACGACCAGTGTGAGGCTCGTTGTTGATTCTGAAGGATTCTTGGACAATAGAGGTACCTGATATCTCAAGTGGGGACATTGTGTGTTTTTTAATTGCTCGTTAGTGCTAACCTGTGGACCTGTTAGACAAAATCCTATGAAGGTATTACATAAAAAATTGAGCATTTACAACAGAAATGCTAAACAAACACTATAATATAGGCGACAAGGTAATAGTATTAGTTGCAAAGACCTTCTCAAATTATTCAAAAAGAGAGGAAATTTAGACTGACATACTGATATGACCGAGGCGTCAAAGCTGGTTCACGTCAACATTCAACATTCTCGCACCGTATTTAGAGTGGGACCATAATCAGGTCTCGCTGATGAAAGGCAGAAGTTTTAAAGTCAGGATAGTTTTAACTTCGGTCATTGAAATGACTCTATTGATAATACTCAATTAATGATGGAGGTAGTACACGGCAAAGTGTAATACTATCATAACTCAGTTATTAATATTAATCTTTATCTTGTAAGCATAACATCATAAAATCAATAGTGAAGGGAAAAAACGAAAACAATATAGAACCCTTGTAATAGTGATACCACCAACATTAGTCATCATGACACAATAGAGCTGGCTGTAATAATGATAAAATAACAATAGACACCTATTATGATGGAGTTAGTCTTTTTCTCGGCTTAACCTTCTCCAGGTGTTTGTATCTTGTGTTCTTCCTACAGCATCTCTCTCTCTCTCTCTCTCTCTCTCTCTCTCTCTCTCATGTCTTCTAGAATACAACGTTAATTCTTCGGGCAAAGTATTCACGATCCATTGTCATATTTGCAAGGAATGAAGGTGGTAAAGGCAGTCTCAATGTGGGCATCATGAAAACCAATCGGCTTCAGAATTTTAACATCAAAAGAGAAAGATGATGTGGTGCTGATAACCTCAATCAAACGTGAAGTTGTTTTGTCAAGAGAGTGTGAATTTACATTTCTGAAGCACGGGTGTACTGTTACGAACTACTGACCATTTCAGACTCGATGTGGCATCGTTTTTCGGGAATATCTTCAAGGCCATTAGCCGGACAGTTATGACATCCTAACACAATGTTTACAACACTCCGCCGTAATTTACAATGATATAGGAGTTAGTCAAACTTATGTACACTCGGCAAGGAAAGTTAAGATACACTTTATTTAAATTTTCGGACATACATTGTTCAATAATGCTACACCTGGCAACTCTTGAAAGGGGGCGGAGCTTCAAAATCGTAGCGATTGTTGCTTTCTAGATTTCACAACTTTACACTATAAAGATTCTGTTGAGTCCTATAATCATTTTACTTGAATGTAGAAACAGACTCTATATTATTCGTTAATGTTGGTTGGTAACGTCAGTGAGGGTAGAATATCGATCATCTTTTTTTAAAACTACTGTGAATCCTTATTTATAAGTAATATTTGACACTAAACACGTTTTAAATTCATACGTAATTGAAGACGGATCTTAAACAATGAGAGAAAGTGTTTATAATTTGGGCAGTACTTGTGGAAATCGTGAGGAACAATACAGTGAAGGATGAAATATTATGACGATAGAGAGAGCGCGCGCAAGCATAGGCCTATCGATAGAGATACTTAATTCATTATATTTACTTTGAGAGATTAAGTGATAATATTTTTTCAAATTTTTCAAAAGTTGAGAGAGAGAGAGAGAGAGAGTAGAGAGGAGAGAGATGAGAGAGAGAGAGAAATTATGTACTGGTGACGGCACCTTGTGACGGGGGAAAGGCAGAAGAAAATATA
>NC_061107.1:115362370-115372370 GCF_015104395.2 Macrobrachium nipponense
CTGCTTTAATTAAGATTTTATATAAATAACATTGTTATTTTTGTAACCCCCAAAATATAGGATTTAGGGATTTTTTTTTGTCGGGATTATGGCTGTCGGGATTTTGGTCTGTCGGCGTTGTGGCTGTCGGGATATTGGGTGTCAGGATCATGGCTGTCGGGATTACTGTCCAGATCCCATATTTATATATATATATATATAATATATATATATATATATATATGTATATGTATGTATGTATGTATGTATGTATGTGTATATATATTAGACCTGAACTCTCGCTGAAACTGCTGATCCATAAAAAAGCAACCTGGCGTATGTGTGTTTGTGTGTATATATATATATATATATATATATATATATATATATATATATATATATATATATATATATATATATATATATATATATATATATATATATATATATATATATATATATATATATATATATATATATAAAATGAGCATGAGTCACAAAAAAGTGTTCCTTTTCCAGTAGTTGGGGTGATTGAGAGATCGAGCGTTCAATAGAGTATATATTGATTTCCCATTTCCCTTTCAGGGAATCAAAACAATGTAATATAGAAAAGACCGACAAAATGTTTTAAAATTGGAGCTAAATCTAAGCACCTTGGAAAAGGGATGTTCCAGAGAAGTCCGGGATTCAAAAGATTAAGAAAAAGTATAAAAATTAGCTCACTGCCATCCACAACGTAACGAATACGTGTGTATGCGATCAGAAACCCAAATGGTTTTAAGAGCATTACCTAGATAATGTCCGTGCGTTACGCTTGATGTTTCGTTTAACTGGCATTCAGTGCAAGTGCCTTATTGTTATGCTTTCGCAAAGCCCAACACATTATTAAGTCGCTCTCTCCCTGCCATTTTTTAGTTACTCAAGCCTCCTTTCATCTTTGAACGGTAATTTATGCGCTGGTTAATTGCTAACTACAACAATCTAAACACAGAGATATTGACAGCAATAGCCGAGGGAGAATTCGTTAACACGATTTAAACGTCCATACTAAACTTTTGTAACATACAATACGTACATGTTCTGTTATCATATCGAAACATCTAGCAGTGATTATGTATTAGTATCGCTCGCATTGTACATTGCAATGTTGGTTTTATTACTGCTTTGCATTCGGTAAAATCTGACTCTTTATCATTAGTATAAATGTAATTAAAACGTTGCATGACTTATATCTCTCAGTTTATCTAGCTTAGCAATATTCCATATTTAATGGACTTTGATAACAATGTTAAATAACGACAAATACTTTATGCTTGACGAGTGAAAGCCATTACTTGGCCTAATCAAGTTACAGCCCACAATACAAATCTCTCTTGGAAAGATTGATTATATGAAATCCAGTTCTGTCCATGAAGTTATTAGTGTCACTCATATTAATCTACATAAAAATTATTACTGTTTTAATCACGATGGTATTACATCGGGTTTTTATCAGACATTTTCTACACTGATTACTGTTGCTTTGAAACCAGTAATGACTTGATTATTATTTAGCGCACCGTTCCATATCTCTTTATTGTATATGTACAGGACCGACTCATTTATGAATATTAAAAGAACCGAAGTCGCTGATTCGGATACGTAATTAGAGTAGATAGATGGGAAAAACTGGCTGTTTGAGGAAAAAAAAAGCTGAACAATAGAACAGAATAGGTTGAACCGAGGAAGTTGCAGATCGTGGTGGGTAAAAACATCATTTTGGGAAGCCAAGTTTGGAATTATAGAGGTTGTTGTTGATCTGCTTCTCTTGTACTGAAGTCAACTGCGGCTGTTGGATGTGAATAAGATAAATAAGGGAATGGAACTGCTTAGGGTACATTTTTACGTCGTATATGGTCTGAGATCTGTGAAGTGGTAATTCAACTGTGGGCTGAGAGGATCAATCACAGTTTGAAAAGGTTTGGTCATGTGGAAATAGCGAATGGCGACCGGTTGGTGGAAGGTGGATCTTTCGTTCCTGTTAGCAGGGCTGGTGGAGGGGAAATGCACAGAAAACCAAAACCAGGCTAGATGTCTTGAAAGACGTATCATATAAGAAGGACCTGAATATCATGAGAAGCGCTAGTATGTGCCGGTTAGATTTGACTGGCATTACCAATATAAGCTTTCTGTTTATGTCCATAAAACAGCTCATGTATAATTTTTCTGGACGGGGTGTTTACCACAGGTTCAAAGTTTAAATTGCAAATGAGTTGATGGTCAACGTGAGATTTTTTTTTCTGGTTTCTCCCGGATTTGGGCTTAGGATTAAATTGCTGACAATAATATTATACGCACATAGACATATATAGATACACACTATCATATATATATATATATATATATATATATATATAATATATATATATATATTATATATATATATATAGATATGATATGAGAGAGAGAGAGAGCGAGAGAGAGAGAGAGGAGAGAGAGAGAGAGAAGAGCGAGAGAGAGAGAGAGAGTTGCATTAATTTTCTAAGAGATTTTCTTTTCGCTCAAATCTAACTTTCGCCAGGATATAAATAATGCATGAAATATAAAGAAGGGTTTCAGTGAACTGGCACGCTTGTGTTTACCTTTTTAATATTCAGTTTCCAAGGGAGGAAAGAGCTCTTTTAGCAAGACAAGCGTTACGTCTTCGTATCATGATGAAAGCTTTTCTTTAGCTGTCATCTCGAGAAATGAATTCACAAGTTGAATGGAATACAGAATTTTAGGCCAAAGGTCAAGCACTGGGACCTATAGAGGTCATTCGGTGCTGAAAGTTAATTGAGAGCAGAAAGGCTTGAAAGGTGCAACAGGAGGAGAACCTCGCAGTTGTACTATGGAACAAGTGTTTCGGAGAGGAGGATAGCAAGATGGAAGAGAGAGAATATGAATGGAGGTACAGTAAAATTATTTAATAGGGTTGCAGCTAGGGGCCAAAGGGACGTTGTACATAAACTTAAACAACGTCTACCAGTGAGCCGCGTGAAGTGCACTGATGGCACTACCTCCTACGGTGATTATACTAAGTAAACGTATTATTGTGAATCTTGGATTACTATGACTCATGATTACCTACTGCTAGTTCTGACTGTGATGTGACTTTTAATGGCTTATTTGTTTTGAATAGCATATTGGATGTACCAGCATTTCTCTACAGAGAATACTTTTCTTTGTCTGGACACGAGTGTGAATAATATCTAAAAGAAATAAGAGCAGCGCAGATGCATGGTATAAACCCGAATAAACTTTTCGCCTGCAAAAAAAGGTTAAATCAGAGCAAGCATAAAATTTTCATGAAAGCAATCGCACTTGACACTGGAACGTTGAAGAGCAAAAATTTGTGGCCTTGTTAACCGGGAGGAAACGTTTACCTGGGCATCAAAAATTCAAATTGTTTTTCCAGTCTCTGAGTTTTTCGAGGAATTCTGATGAATCTATTTTTCTTGGCTCTCAACTAAACGGGAATGAGCAGCTTAGTCTGTTCTCATTTTATGCTTAGAATTACGAACGAGGGCGAATGTTTCAGTGCTTCTGGTAAATATTTCCTTGGGATTTTTCAAACCTATGTTAACGAATAATAATAATAATAATAATAATAATAATAATAATAAAATAATTAAAAAATCCTCATAGTAGCACGAGTCTTCAAATGGAGAAACAAATCCACAGTTATGTAAATGTTACATATATTTAAGTTTAAAAACAGCAAAGATAGCTTTCGGGAATCTGTACAGATTCCCTAAAGCTATCTTTGCTGTTTTTAAACTTAAATATATGTACATTTACATAGCTGTGGATTTGTTTCTCCAATAAAATAATAATAATAATAATAATAATACAATAATAATAATAATAATAATAATAATAATAATAATAATAATAATAATAATAATAATAATAATATATATTTCCACATGACCAAACCTTTTCAAAACTGTGATTGATCCTCTCAGCCACAGTTGAATTACCACTTTCTTTACAGATCTCAGACCATATACGACGTAAAAATGTACCCTAAGCAGTTCCATTCCCTTATTTTATCTTATTCACATCCAACAGCCGCAGTTGACTTCAGTACAAGAGAAGCAGATCAACAACAACCTCGATAAATTCCAAACTTGGCTTCCCAAAATGATGTTTTCCCACGATCTGCAACTTCCTCGGTTCACCTATTCTGTTCTATTGTTCAGCTTTTTTTTCTCAAACTGCCAGTTTCCCATCTATCTACTCCTAATTACGTATCCGAATCAGCGACTTCGGTTCTTTTAATATTCATAAATGAGTCGGTCCTGTACATATACAATAAAGAGATATGGAACGGGTGCGCTAATAAATAATCAAGTCATTACTGGTTTCAAAGCAACAGTAATCAGTGTAGAAAATGTCTGATAAAAACCCGATGTAATACCATCGTGATTAAAACAGTAATAATTTTATGTAGATTAATATGAGTGACACTAATAACTTCATGGACAGAACTGGATTTCATATAATCAATCTTTCCAAGAGAGATTTGTATTGTGGGCTGTAACTTGATTAGGCCAAGTAATGGCTTTCACTCGTCAAGCATAAAGTATTTGTCGTTATTTAACATTGTTATCAAAGTCCATTAAATATGGAATATTGCTAAGCTAGATAAACTGAGAGATATAAGTCATGCAACGTTTAATTACATTTACACTAATGATAAAGAGTCAGATTTTACCGAATGCAAAGCAGTAATAAAACCAACATTGCAATGTACGATGCGAGCGATAATAATACATAATCACTGCTAGATGTTTCGATATGATAACAGAACATGTACGTATTGTATTGTTACAAAAGTTTAGTATGACGTTAAATCGTGTTAACGAATTCTCCCTCGGCTAATTGCTGTCAATATCTCTGTGTTTAGATTGTTGTAGTTAGCAATTAACCAGCGCATAAATTACCGTTCAAAGATGAAAGGAGGCTTGAGTAACTAAAAAATGGCAGGGAGAGAGCGACTTAATAATGTGTTGGGCTTTGCGAAAGCATAACAATAAGGCACTTGCACTGAATGCCAGTTAAACGAAACATCAAAGCGTAACGCACGGACATTATCTAGGTTAATGCTCTTAAAACCATTTCTGATCGCATACACACGTATTCGTTACGTTGTGGATGGCAGTGAGCTAATTTTTATACTTTTTCTTAATCTTTTGAATCCCGGACTTCTCTGGAACTCCCTTTTACTTTTCCAAGGTGTTAGATTTAGCTCCGATAAAACATTTTGTCGGTCTTTTCTATATTTACATTGTTTTGATTCCCTGAAAGGGAAATCAATATATACTCTATTGAACGCTCGATCTCTCAATCACCCCAACTACTTGGAAAAGGAACAATTTTTTGTGACTCATGCTCATTTTTATATATATTATATATGTAAGACATAGGGTTTTGATTAATTATATATTTGTTCGTGCATTCTCTGTAACCTGTGGAATGTGGAGGACAGAGCAGAGTAACGACCTGAGAGTAGCTGATCAATGAGTTTCTAGGGGATGGCGTGAGATAAAAATGCTTAGTTCGTCGAGTCAATGTACGACAGTTTATGAACTCTTCCCAAAGTGCCTTTGTGAAACTAGATGCAGCTAGAACCGCGAGGCGCTAGCGAACTGTGTGTTCGTATGTGCGTGTGCGCCTCTTCTATTCATAATGCCAAGTTTATGGGAAGACTTGCACAGACATTCGGGGAGGAAGGCGAAGCCATGATGGCAGATGCCAAAGTGTTTTTTTTATTTATCAGTGAGTGATATTCGGTTGGGAATGGGTAAGTGTTACCTTTACTTTAGCCAAAGGGGTGGCTTGTTTGATATCTTGTAAGATGTTCCATTTTATTAACTTTGTCTTTAAACTTGTGTGTGTACTTACCAGAATGTGTTCTGTATCTTTGGCAGATGGTTCTGGATTTCTGTGGGACAGAGTTTTCCCAGGGGAAAGGTGTGACCTTTTGGGTGACTTGACAATGAGTAGTTATTTTAAGTTAGTCTGTGAGACTGGATTACTTAGTTAATTGATTTATTCTTGTAAATAAAACGTTATGTTATGATGCAACTCTCTCATTTTCATTACCTGTTAGAATAGAGAGAGAGAGAGAGAGAGAGAGAGATGTGGGGTGATTGCCGAGAGAGAGAGAGAGAGCCTGTGTGTGGGGGTCTGCCTTCCGTTTCGTGTCCACGCTTACCGTATGAAATACATGGAGGTTTTCCCATGTAATAGTGGTGGCATGGAGGGATAATTCCCCCATATTAATAGTGGTGTCAGCGGTTAAAAAGGGGATATAGAAAGTCTTCTTTCTTTTTCTATGCCTAGGAACGCCAATGTAGAGATGGTTGGCCAGTTAGGAAATAAAAGGGGTAGAGAAAATGTCCGTCCGTGGGATGGGGGGATGAGGAAAGATTTTCTATTAGGGTCATCAAATTTGCTCGTACCAAGATTCTTCAGGGTGGGAGTCGTGAGACAAGCAACTCAGTCTAGTTCATGATTGAGTGTTGCTAGTGGTCATCTCACCAGTCGCGTTTGTATTGTGCCGACGAGATTTACGCGTTTTTACGAAGAATTTCGAGTTCCTTTTGTTCCCATTTAGGAGTGGTGAGTGTTAAAGAACTATGTTTATCAAAAAGGAGTGGGTTTTTTTGTTTAAATAGTTTCAGGGTTATGGGATTGGTTCAAGAGGTCAAAACAATTTTTTCTTTCCCCATAGTGAAGTGTTTTCTTTATTTGCACGTGTTTATAATGGACGTATGCATTCGTCTTTGTTTAAAACATAGGAGTGTATTTTTCTATGCATGGAAACTGTGCTTAGACAAGCAGATTTGGCTTAGTGACACAGAGCGGCACAAATTTTAAGGGCCTCAGCATATTTCTGCAGAGAGGCGCCTTGCATTGCGAGGGAGTTGTACGGGCATCCCTTGGGAGGGTAGTTGCATGGGTACCACTAGCCTCACTCGAGAGATAGTGCAGGGATGGGGATCCTACTGGCATGCCTCGGGGGAGTGTTCTGCCGCTCGACTGAGGGGTTGTTCTCAGGGGGGGAGAAATTTTTTTGTCTCAGTGTGGGTGAACTTCCCCTTTTCCTTTTTTTTTTTCTTAGTGTTGGAGATGGATTTGGCCTTGACATGAATGCTAAGATATCAGCTGATTGATTAGTTTGATGAAGTGAAATGCCCGTAGAGTCTTTTTTTTAAGAAAAGAGTTTTTTTTTTTTCTCTCTCTTGGATGAAGAGAAAAGGAAATAAAGAGATTTTTCTTTTCCGAAAATGAGGGGAAAAGTAGTTAACATGCACGGGATGTGTTATATGTTTCTTTGTGCCTTGAAAGACACAAATATAAGGGGGATACACAGATTATTTTTTTTTTTATTGTGTTGGAGAAATTACTTTGAAATGCCGATGATTGGTGTTGTATCTGTGTTGTGTGGCAATGGTGTTATGTCATGGTGTTGCATGCCTGGAGAAATGTATGTCATAAGATTCAGCATTACTGTTGTATGCTATTTTGAATTTCACCCTTTGCGAGAGAATTATTGCTTTGGAGAGTTATTATTATTGTTATTATTAATAATTATTATACTTGAGATGTGTCACGGGAGGTTTGCTTAAGTATAATTATCATTACGGGAGAATTGTTTTGCGAGAGATTTGAGATATTTCATGGGAGATTATTCAATAATTATTACAGATAATTATTCAAGGAGAATTATTACGATGAATTAATGGGAGAAGTCTTGTGTTAATTATTTGTTCAGTTTTTGTAACTTTGGAGAATATTTCAGTGATTCACGGGGATGAGTTTTGCTGAATCTTGATGAATCTGGCTGAATCATGGTGAATTGTGTGAGTTTTGCTGAATTTTGTGCTGAATTTTTGGAGAATGGACAAGCATTAACTTTGGTGTTAATTTTTGTACTGATACTGATGATTTTGATGATAGCAATTTTTTTGGTGATAATGATATTTCTGATACTGATTTTTTATATACTAATACGTGGGTGTTTTAATGCTGTCAAGGGAGGTGAAATCTTTTGTGATTATGGGAAGCAGAACCTAAACAAACCACATTATTTTAGTGTTTTTTTTTCTTTTTTATGAGTTCAGCAGATAATTGCTTGACATCTAGTGAGTTACGGGAGATAGTTAATGGTGCCGATGATTTTTCTTTTCTCCTTTTTTGGAAGTTAGCCATCGCTGACACAAGTTTTTTTACCATGGGTGAATTTGAATTTGTTTTTTCTCTCCAGTTAGTGTGAATATTATCTCAGTTCATGACTTAGAGTCATTTAAGAGAAAGTGTTCGTGTTTTAGCTATTTGATGCTATAGAGTAATATATGGGAGATTTTCTTGCACGTTTTGATTGCATACATAATGGCACTACATTTTTTTCTCTGGATATTTGTGTTCCAGAAATTGTGAGTTTTCTTGCACAATACATTAGTTGTATTTGTGACAACTTTGTGAGAGATAGGAAACTTGGTTAAGTTTTCTAATGGCTATGTCGTAGTGCATATGGGGAAGTCTTTGCTTAGACACTGTGATTTTGGAATTCTGTTATAATGACTTGTGGCACATTGGTGATTTTTTCTAGAATTTTCTAGACAGTTTTATATGCCGAGTTTTGCCCTTTTTTAGCAGTTATGCTAAATGGAGTGAGTTTTTTATAGTTTTTACTATAACATTGAGTTATTCTCTGGAGAATTGGAGTTATAATTGAGATATAATTGAGTTATAATTGAGATATATTATTTTGGAGAGATAATTGGAGGTATATATTATTTTGGAGTTATATTTGAGATATAATATATGGGAGATATATATTTTTGGCCATTTTTGATATTTGCCAATGTGGTATGAGCTATGTTTAGTTCAATTATTTTGCAGCCATCTTTGTTGCAAATGGAGACACATATTTGGAGATTATGGGCAATATTTGGGAGTGTGTGAGTTAGATGCCTTGAGCGCACATTTTTTGGAGAATATGATTTTTTGGAGCCATTGTTTTGTCCACATGGAGTTATTGTGGAAATAGAGGTAAATATTTTGGTATTTGCCGAAATAGAGGTGATTATTCTCTATTCCTGGAGTGGTGTTTTTTTTTCTACTGACATGTGGCTTTGGAGAAATAAAGAGAATAATATAAGGGGTTGGTATTAACCAAATGGAGGAAATATTTCTATAACCGGAGTGGTGTTATTATTGATATGATGTCTCATAATGGAGTTGGAATTAATCTTGGGCGGGTAACCCTTTTTTTTGTGGTTATGGGAGTTTTTTTCGAGTCAAGAGAAGATTTCTGAGGTTCTCTTTTTTTTGATTTCGTGACTATTTAGAGAGAAGTGGCATTACTGCATTACGAGTTATTTGGAGATGTGTGTGCATTTTTCATGTTCACAAGTGTGTTATTCTTGGAGAAAAGAAATAATAATTTGGGAAAAGTCATGTTGAGAGAATAAGTCTTCGAGACAAATTTTTGAACACATTAGTCATATCCTGGAGTTAATTCTGTGAAATGTGTCAGTTAGACCTTTTTTCTTGAGAATCATGAGTTTCCAAACTTATGTGTCTGACTAGACAATTTTTGTGCTGTTGTTTGAGCATGCGTCCGCAGGCGATTTTTCTGCTGACAAGCGATGTGATGAGCGTGTGCTGATTCTTTTCCTCTGATGGTGATAGATCAGAATTTTTGCAATATCTGGGAAATGTGGCTATAGCATTTCACGAAAGCGCATGTATGAGAGTTTGCTTTCTGGCAAATTCCATAACTTTACATGGAGCATTTCTTGGGGAAAAACGCGGGAGTTATGCATATTATACATGTATATGTATTTTGTGATTTGGGAAATCTACTTGTGATTATTTTTTTTTTATATTTTTCTTCCTTTTCCTATGAGAGATATGATTTGGGGATTGAGCTTAAATAACATTTCTTTTTTGGACGGGAGATTTGATTTTACCGGGAGGTGTAATT
>NC_061107.1:115377370-115404870 GCF_015104395.2 Macrobrachium nipponense
GAGTTTGTGTTTTTTCGTAGTTCAAAAAGGAAGATAACTGAACATTTTCGAATTCATTTCAGCTTGCAATGTCGGCATTGTCAAACACATACTGCGATATAGTTCCTACCTTTCAATATTTTTGGCTGTAAAGAGTATTTTGAGTTTTGCAAATTAAAATGCCTAAACAAGGAATTTTTTTAATATGGCATTGTTCTATCATTTCGAAATATGGATGTAGTGAATCACAAGCATCTGCACTATTTATTATTATTATTATTATTATTATTATTATTATTATTATTATTATTATTATTATTTCCTGAGCTGAGAATGTGCGTTCGAGAAGGGTAAAAAAGGAATCTGCTGACACAGCTCACGCTGGCCTCCATTCAGAGTTGATTCCGAACTCCATGTGCAAAAATCATTTCGAAATGTCAGCAGAGACATTTTATGAAAGAGCTTTCAGTAACAAATAAAAAAAAATTGTCCACAAGGATAATGAGGAGCATTAGGCTACGGATTGAGAATAAAGATTCTTGCCAATATGACGAAGTGTCATCCCTCAAATTTCGTCCTGTAAATTGGGAATATACAGCCCCACGGATAATGCAAATATGTGCATGGCACTTGGACAGACCAATCTTGGCTTCAGATATACACGTCTTACAGCTCAGTGGATAGAAATGACTCCTTCACCACAAAAGTTATGTCCGTTTCTCTTCGAACCAACTCCACTTGAAAGGATTAACGTTTGAAATAAAAACGAGTTTAGATTAGCCTATGGATGACCATTTGCCTAAGTAGCTTTCAAACCCACCCGGTCACCTGATCATGTTATTGGTAAACAGTATTTTGCTCTGAAATGCGTGCAATAAGCATACAACCAATAAATCTGACATCTCATTTCACCATTGAAACAACGAATAGAAATGGCATAGTCATTTATGGTTAGAACTACTAGCCATTTCAGACCCTGTGTGCAATTAAGAGAGAGAGAGAGAGAGAGAGAGAGAGAGAGAGAGAGAGAGAGAGAGAGAGAAAGAGATTGAGGGGAAAAGAGAGAGAAGGGAGTGGGGAGAAGTGGGAGAAGGATGGGTGTGCGAGGGGGATGGGGGGAATTGATGAAGGGAAGGGGGTTAAGTCGACTTATCTGAACCTTTGCTTAGGTTTTTGGGTCCTCACTGACTACAATTTAAAATCACAAGAGAATACTCCTAAAGTACATCGACAGGAAAACTGAAGATCCAGTTTTCATTAGCTTTCGTTCATCCAATTTCCCATTGTTTTTTACTGAAAAGACTAATATCGCTAAATTTACTCTAGAATATGAAAATATACTATAAATTATATCATATAAGTTAAAACTGCAAAACAAAACCGTTCAGATACTTAAAAACACGATATATGTCGAAGTAATTGGAATATCTCAGATGGATTCGTTCATAGAGATCTGGTAGATAGAATGTGAATTTCTGATTTTAGTACTATGTATCATGACGACAATAATTACTCTTTTGCTCATGAACGGAGATATATTGCCTCATCGTAAGTGGTGAATGCAATTATTTTAGTTTCTACAAACTTTATGCTTGTATTCCAAAGGGATTAAAGTTAGCTGACGGCAATGGCACTCAATGTTGCGACGGCTAAGGATAGGTTGAACAAATCTAGTTGCATCAGCAAGAGCGTTTTCTATGATGTGAGGAGGAGCCCGAGAACTCCGAGCGGGAGAGCGCAAGTCACTGGATACTGGCTACGTAACGGATTTAACACTTTGATTACTTTGACGTTGACATGGATCGAATGCTAGTTGCTGTTACGCAAAGCTACTGTCTTTAAATATAAATCTTAAATCAAGGTTAAAAGTCGCATGTCAGCTCAAAGATTTTCTGGCTATATGCTCCCATTACAGAGCAGTTCGTAGTAGCCTACAGCCCTACACGACTGCATTTCTTTGCCGCGAGGCTGAAAGATCTTCCACGATATAAAACTTTAATTGCCTGTGCAATACATATTGAGTTATTTGTGGTAATAAATATTTTTTAATTAACACAGCTTTTTTCGTGAATGATTTGTGGATGAAACCCGATTTTCAAAAGTCAAGACTATATCAAGAGAGCAAGAATGACCGCACCCTGTGTCTAACATTTTAACATTTTCCACGTCTTTTTTACAATCTTTGAATGCTACGGCAACTGTCGAATGTAATCAAGATTAGGGTAGGAATTTCTTAGAGAATTAACTTGAATATTATGATCCTTCAAATTTTTATCTAGCATAGTGCAGCACGACCTTGGCAGTCATATCATATCGCGCAAGCATAGGCCTATCGATAGAGATACTTAATTCATTATATTTTCTTAATGCTTTCCCCCGTCACAAGTCCGTCACCCAGTACTAATTCTCTCTCTCTCTCTCTCTCTCTCTCTCTCTCTCTCTCTCTCTCTCTCTCTCTCAACTTTTGAAACATTTGAAAAAATATTATCACTTAATCTCTCAAAGTAAATATAATGAATTAAGTATCTCTATCGATAGGCCTATGCTTGCGCGCGCTCTCTCTATCGTCATAATATTTCATCCTTCACTGTATTGTTCCTCACGATTTCCACAAGTACTGCCCAAATTATAAAACACTTTCTCTCATTGTTTAAGATCCGTCTTCAATTACGTATGAATTTAACGTGTTTAGTGTCAAATATTACTTATAAATAAGGATTCACAGTAGGTTTTAAAAAAAGATGATCGATATTCTACCCTCAACTGACGTTACCAAACCAACATTAACGAATAATATAGAGTCTGTTTCTACATTCAAGTATAAATGATTATAGGACCTCAACAGAATCTTTATAGTGTAAAGTTGTTGGAAATCTAGAAAGCAACAATCGCTACGATTTTGAAGCTCCGCCCCCTTTCAAGAGTTGCCAGGTGTAGCATTATTGAACATGTATGTCCGAAAATTTAAATAAAGTGTATCTTAACTTTCCTTGCCGATGTGTACATAAGTTTGACTAACTATATTCATTGTAAATTACGGCGGAGTGTTGTAAACATTGTGTTAGGATGTCATAACTGTCCGGCTAATGGCCTTGAAGATATTCCCGAAAAACGATGCCACATCGAGTCTGAAATGGTCAGTAGTTCGTAACAGTACACCCGTGCTTCAGAAATGTAAATTCACACTCTCTTGACAAAACAACTTCACGTTGATTGAAGGTTTATCAGCACCACATCATCTTTCTCTTTTGATGTTAAAATTCTGAAGCCGATTGGTTTTCATGATGCCCACATTGAGACTGCCTTTACCACCTTCATTCCTTGCAAATATGACAATGGATCGTGAATACTTTGCCCGAAGAATTAAACGTTGTATTCTAGAAGACATGAGAGAGAGAGAGAGAGAGGAGGAGAGAAGAGAGAGAGAGAGAGAGAGAGGAGAGATGCTGTAGGAAGAACACAAGATACAAACACCTGGAGAAGGTTAAGCCGAGAGAAAAAGACTAACTCCATCAATAAGGAGGTCTATTGTTATTTTATCATTATTACAGCCAGCTCTATTGTGTCATGATGACGAATGTTGGTGGTATCACTATTACAAGGGTTCTATATTGTTTTCGTTTTTGTTTTTTTCCCTTCACTATTGATTTTATGATGTTATGCTTACAAGATAAAGATTAATATAATAATAAAACTGAGTTATGATAGTATTACACTTTGCCGTGTACTACCTCCATCATTAATTGAGTATTATCAATAGAGTCATTTCAATGACCGAAGTTAAAACTATCCTGACTTTAAAACTTCTGCCTTTCATCAGCGAGACCTGATTATGGTCCCACTCTAAATATGGTGCGAGAGAATGTTGAATGTTGACGTGAACCAGCTTTGACGCCTCGGTCATATCAGTATGTCAGTCTAAATTTCCTCTCTTTTTGAATAATTTGAGAAGGTCTTTGCAACAATACTATACCTTGTCGCTATATTATAGTTTTTGTTTAGCATTCTGTTTTGTAAATGCTCAATTTTTTATGTAATACCTTCATAGGAGTTTTTCTAACAGGCAGGGTCCACAGGTTAGCACTAACGAGCAATTAAAAAACACACAATGTCCCCACTTGAGATATCAGGTACCTCTATTGTCCAAGAATCCTTCAGAATCAACAACGAGCCTCACACTGGTCGTCCGTGAACTAACGTGACCTGAGAAATCAAACCGTTTGTGCGGCATTTCCCTGTAAATAAAGGAGTTAAAACCCAGATACCTAACCACCTCTTTAGATTTTTCTGAGCACGCCGACTCAGTCTCTATTTCAATGCACCATTCAACAACTCAGTTATTAAATAGCAAAGGATCTGAAGTACACTGGAAATCAGACCGTCAGTCATTTTATCCCAAAATATCCTGCCCTACAAAACACTGCTTTCAAGACAGCTGCTACTTGCTGTTTCAAGTGATAGCAAAGCGTAATCAAGCAAGGTTAAAATAATTTTATTGCCTTAATCAATGATTGATCTTAATATCCCATTGACATCCAGGTCTTCTTAGTGGAAAGGAGCATCAACGATAATAGTCTTACACAATTGTATTCTTGTTGTCTTACATTTAACCATACTTCGAACTATAGTAGATTCACATCAACCGTCCATTTGATGTCTTGGCCAGTCCCTTACGAAGCTCCCTGACCTTGGCTGTTGATAAGCCAGCACATGGCTAGAAATCTCAGTCTCTCTCGAGAGTTCACATAGGCAGGGCGTATGTTCCACCTCTTCTGAGGGATACTGTTGAAAGACGTATCCCTCAGGAGAGGTGGAACATAGATCCTACCCATGTGAACTCTCGAGAGAGACTGAGAGTTCCAAGCCCTGTGATTGGCTTATCAACAGCTAATCAGGAGCGTCGTAAGGGATGGGTCTAGACATCAAATGCACGGTTCATGTGAATCTATACTACAGTAACACGACAAACACCTTCAAATAACGCCTTTTTTCAACATTTTTTTGTGGATCACCTTTTTCATAGCTTTTCTGTTGTAAGACTGAATTATATGAGCTATATATCGATCTATTTTTTTTTCAAACAGCGACTATTAGAACATCCTAGCAAGACCTAGGATGGAAACGTTAAAAAAAGAATGGTAAGATTTGATCAGTCTGAACAGCAAATGAAATACTAGAAAGAAAAAGGATTTTAATGATGGTTATATATAGTAAGCAGTTTTTGGCAGTTAACCCTCCTTAAGAAATGACAAATGAATTCTATCGCGTGAGCACGATGGAATTCATTCCTTACACAACCTGATGTTCCCTGACTTCATTATGAAAAATATGTATAAACAGGTGCTCCTGGCTCAAGCTTGAATATCTGTCAACGCTGCCACAAATGAAAGATTAACATCCATCCTATCGTGGAAATAAAACCGAAGCACCCACTGAAAGTTGGCTTGAATCCATGTCTATCAATACATGGCCATGGTGAGATCTGATCATATTAATGGACTGGCCCTCGCAATAAAATCTGCTATAATTAATTATACGATTAACATGTTTTCCATTAGCATAGCAAGACACGCAATATTGCCATAAAATTTATCACTTACATATCATAATAATAATAATAATAATAATAATAATAATAATAATAATAATAATAATAATAATAATAATAATAATGGGATACAATTAGTTTTCAACAAACAACAATGGAATTATGTAGTTATCGTTAATATGACGGAAGGGAAAAATGAGCTTCACGTTACAAAACTGGAAATATTGCCCGAAATTTTTTAATGATTTACCCAAGATTTCATGCAGCGTATTAGGTAAGTTCAACAGACGTATAAGGCAAATATGTACTCGGATTATAATCCGATCAACTTTGGCTTCAGTAAGTAAACATCTTATTGCCAGAAGGGTAGGGCTACTTTCGCCTCACGCTTTACGAGTACATCCGCTCCCAGGATCTGCCTTTAGAATATGAGTAAAAAAATAGACAAATTATAATCGCTTGATGGATTAAAGCGATTCGTATACTCAGTTTACAGCTGGCCAGTTACTTTATCATGCAAGAAATCATACACCCACACACACACACACACACACACACACACACACACACACACACACATATAGTATATATATATATATATATATATATAGATATATATATCTATATATATATATATATATGTATATATATATATATATATATATATATATATATATATATACTATATGCAAAAACGTTTGCGTCCCTGGGTGTCAGCGTATTTATTTTTGTTTTTGGCCACATCGTTTTTCCATAAGTAGGTATAGGTGAATAATGATATGGCGTATGTTATTTAAAAACAAGACTTCTTGAAATTCCTATATCTCTTATCTTCATGGTTAAATAAAATATTGCAACTATTTCCAACGAAATTTCATCGGTCCGTAGAGGAATTTAGGGTTTTGTCGTTGCCGAAGAGGAGTTTTAGCATGGCTTGTTTTTCCCCTGGTTTCTGTCGGCAATGCTAATTGTCTTGTCTTTTGGTGTAAGTCTAACTTATTCTGTTGGCAGAATTGAACGTACTCCGCTGCAGACCAACCATTGATAAGTTCCCAAGAGTGAAAGCTGCTGCTGTGTCCGGTTGAACAGCTTCAATAATTACGAGCTGCTGATAACATCCCACCCTCATGAGTCTAGACGCCTATCTCAGGTGCCTTAATAAGGCTATTTAGAAACTACTATCTATCTATCTATCTATCTATCTATCTATCTATCTATCATATATATATATATATATATATATATATATATATATATGTATGTATTGTATATATTACATATGTCCCCCGTGCAGCTTACATAGTGAGATATTAGTCCTTGGGCACTCCACTCTAGCGGCTGCGCTGTTCTACGTTACAAGGTTGGCTACTGGGGTGTCGTAGCTGAAATCTCTCAGCAAAGTGTGTGTGTGTGTGTGTGTTTGTGTATGGGTATGAGTGTGTATTCATATGTATGTATATATATACATATATGTGTATTAATATATATATGTATATATTTTAAAATTTCAAAAAGATGAGAGGAACAGAGGAGAAAATCGTCTATTTCCTTGTATTCCAGACATAATAATATGTCTTTATTCTTTTACACGGAAAAATATTTTTCGTACAAGTACTGTTGGACAAACAGCTTAGTAAAGTGGAAAAATGCCTCCCCTCGCTTTCATTCGCTTCAGGCGATAACATTAGAACGCCCTCGTACAAATCTGAGTTCAAAGACGCTAAACTTTGCTCAAGCTCACTGAAATTAAACTCGGTGAGCTTAGGGAGATTGCAAGGCAGCTCGTTTAATCTTGCTCTCTGCATCTCGGCTCCACCTCCCCTCGGTGCATCAGCAAATGCCGGAATGAAATATTCATGCTCATCCCAAGGATATTAGGGAGTAATTTGGTTCATCTTGCAGATGGTACTGGTTACGAGAAGCCAAGATTTTGCCTCTCCCATTCTGGGCTTCGTGATATATTGTGCAGAACCGCGGGGAACCTCTTTTGCTTCGTGCTGCCCTGCAGGTTTTTACAGATGAGGTGGTCCTGGAGGGAGCTTTCATACATGCACTTCATGTGGCGAGCGATGCTGTAATCATACCCCGGTATATATGTATTTATGTATCCATGTTTATATGTATATATATATATATATATATATATATATATATATATATATATATATATATATATATATATATAATTTTTTTTTTTTTTTACCCATACGTATGGACTACAGTCTATTATTTTGAATTTTCTAACATCTCTGAAATGGTGTTCAAAGTCAGTTTTGGATATAGGGTTGACTGTCGTTAAATTTCACTCATTTATTTACCTCCAACCGCTGCTTATCACATTAACTCGTGTCTTCATAGTGGTAGTAAGAATTTTACCTGTGGACTTACAAATGTATAAATGATGGTGCCGCCATATTAGTGAAAAGTTTATAAAATGATTAGTAATTATTCGTGGTAAGACCGGGATATCCGCAACAACTCAAAGTAACAGGCAGGTTATATTTAGTACACAGACACACATATATGTGTGTATGTGTTTAGAAAGAGAGTGAGAGAGAGAACAATTTCAAAGCGAAGCACTAATATTCCTTCGTTTATGCTGCCATCAACTTTCAATTTTTCTTTTTGAGGGCACAAACCACACACTAACCTTCCACCGTCAAAATGACATCAAATTAGCTTTCCACTAAACATCAAATATTCTCATTCCAACAGAATAAACTATCAATACACGAATCAAATATATATGTATCTTTTCCTCTTACATTACTGCATAGCAACAGGGTAAATTCTAATAAAATATAAGCCATTTGAAAGGCAATTTAAAAATAGTCTTGCATCGGACATAACAGTTTCATGTATATCTGTGAAACAGTTTTCACAAATATTTATTTCCACAAAAAAATATGATTAATACTTTTCCGTTAACTTCAACTCCTCGTTTTGACAATTTAATTTTCTTTTTGTTTAACAATGAACATGACACGGAAGTCTGGAAGTTTTTATGTTTCGTGAGATACTTATTACTATATCTTAGCATAGATCTAACATAACTTGCAGTGAGCAAAGAAACAATGTCAGATGGTTAAGTTAATAGATGGAAAAACAATTACCATAAAATTATGAAAGAAATGAAGTGGACCTGAGCCAACAGTTAAAAGTAAGGAAAACTAAAACATCATGTATATACATAAAAGTGCAATCATTAACAATTAATATGCAGAACCTAAAGATTCAAACAAGAAAAAAGCAAGAAAAAATGAGAATTGACCCTTTTTTATATCTTTGGTTGAGACATAATCAAACATTGCTAATTGTTAAAAAGACAAGTTGTTATTCAAGTGTGATTTTATTCTCTTTATTATTATCAAAACAAAATGACCTTAAAAAGATACAGGTCAGTTTTTTTTCTTTCTTTTTTTTAGAAAAGTGACAATACAGTAAAGGCATGACTATCATTAGTAAGGGTCTGCAATTAGTCTGCATTTTGAACAGAGGAGGATGGCAATCGTCAAGAAAGGAAAAAAAATCGAGCTTCAACAAAGGCCAGAGTTAAAAAATTGTTTCTGAGCCAGCACTAATTAGATCATCCACCTGTGCATACATACTCACATACATACACACATATGTGTTTGAATATGTTTACGTATATATATTTGCCACACATATTATTAAATGTGTAAAGTTATTTCTTAGTAAGTACTTATAATACTTTTGGACTGATGAATAATATCCTAAGAGGAAAAATACTTAGATAATTTTTTTAACATGATACGTGTTCGTAGGCATGTGCATGTTTGTGTGAGTGTGGTTGTAGCAAGCAGAGAGAGGTTTGATCAGTAATAATTGATTGAACACTGAAGTTTAATATCGCACCTGCCATTAGGTAAATAGACAGCTTCAGCCGTATTTAATATCAGCAAAGATTTTCCAATTAACGTAATAGACTTCACTTCTTTTCTTGCATTTTAATTAAGTCTGAAAATGTCTTTGGTGCTCTGGGAAGCGACGAATATTAAGGACATTCTCGCGCACAGTTTATTAATAATTCACTGACACGCCTTGAGTCTTGTTAAGATAGAATATACATTCTAGCCCATTTTGTAATAAAGTTTAACGTAGTGCACAGTTTATTAAAGAATTTTGACAGGGAATTCTGTTATTGCGGTGGTAAATCTAACCGTCCAAATTGAGTATTGAAATAGATTCGGCTTGGAGAATTTATGCACGTTAAAAAAAATGTAGTTTACAACGGAAAGTGACTGATATAAAACATAGCAACCCTTCATAGGTTGCAAACCAGAACTGAAACAGAATATAAAATAAAAAAATGAAAAAATGAAAGAATGGTTCTTTTTATTATTTTTAAAACAAAAAATTGTATTACTGGAAATCTCAAGCTAAAGAAGTGCAGTAATTATCTACGATGAAATAGATATGGGTTGCAGAAAGCAAGCGACGGGCAAGAACTGTCTTCATTACCGCTTTAGTGCCTTTAGCTACTTCTCAATTTAAAGAGAGAGAGAGAGAGAGAGAGAGAGAGAGAGAGAGAGAGAGAGAGAGAGAGAGATTGATCCATCGATATCAATGAATTGGATCTTCTGGTGAATACAAACTCAGATCATTAATCTGTGCATTCACGGCCATTATCTTCCCATCCCAACATCTTAACCGAGTTGCCAATGCCTCATCAATACACAGAAGGTTTGCATCTGCCGAACAAGACGTGTACTGAAATTTTCTTGATCAACTGTGGAAATATTTTCTTCTCACCTATAAATTGAATCTGTTTATTGAGTCGTGTTTTTGTTGCAAAATATTTCGCATACCTGTTATTTTTCTAACGTCTATGTCCTCCGACCTGGTGTCATATTTGACAACTAGATGTTCGCCGAACATGTCACTGTCTATCTTTTCAGTGATGATTGATGCTCTCGAAGCCTGACAGCTCCTTCATCACCTTTGGTAAATGCATTGTGCTGTATATTAAATTCATCTGCTGTTACTGATGAAAGTGCAAGTTGGTGAATTGTCTGAAGTAAAAGTCCCAAGAAAATTTTATTAGTTTGAAGAGGAAGAAGTTAAAGTGTGACTTTAAATGTCTTTTAAAAAGTTTTGATGAGCAAGAAGTGAGAAGGAATTCAAGCATAAAATGGATGAACGACAAGTCAGGTTATGGCCTGTACACACTAGCGGGCATGCCCGTCGGGCATGGCTCAATGACAGGAGTCTTAGGGCCACCAGAGAGGTCTGTGGGTATTGGAGAGTAAGGAGAGGATATATGTCTAATGAATAAAAAGTTTTTCTGATCTCCAGAGCCAAAGACAGTAGAAAACTTTAGTTTAGTATCAAACTCATCCTTCAAAAGGATTGGTAATAAGGCAAAGTAGTAAGGAAGTTGAAAATGTCGTAAGAAGATAGACTCTCCCAGAAACTCAGAGATAGTACCAGTTGCCCATATTAGTTACTTCGTGCCTCTAACAGTCAAAAGATATACGAGTATGCAGTGTTTATATTAACTGATAATGTTTATAGACTTACATAAACAGGGTATGTTAGCGTAAGATAAAAGAGAAAGGCTGTTGATTTGCAGTTTTTAAGTTCATTGAAACAATCGTTCAGCACACAATGCAGACAGTTGCGCAATAAAGCAAATTGTCTTGATTATGCATTAACG
This sequence comes from Macrobrachium nipponense, assembly GCF_015104395.2. Lineage (NCBI taxonomy): Eukaryota > Metazoa > Arthropoda > Malacostraca > Decapoda > Palaemonidae > Macrobrachium > Macrobrachium nipponense. The sequence continues at coordinate 115,388,575 of NC_061107.1, forward strand.
CGACATTGGTGATACGCTTGTTTGTAAACTGATAGCAACCAATTGCCTGCATCTCCTTCTCCATCTCTGCCTATCCTTATTAACCTCGCTTATAACTGTACATCTGGGATCCTCATTTCTCAAGGAAAATGTAGTACCGTGACGACTGGATAGCCCACTTTTATTGATGTAACTGGTTCATAGTCCAGCTTGAGTACATGGACTACAATAAGTAGGTGAAGAGATTATTTTTACGTTTTCAAAGAATATATATAAATGTGTGTGTAGTGTACATCATTTGCCTTTTTTATCATTTCACACACAAATAAGAACTAGGGAGACACTGCACAGTCTTGTCTCAGACCCGCTTTTATGGCAAAGCAGTTATTCCAGTGTTCATTTCCTCATAATTTTGTACATTGTACATCCTAAACATCCTGGCAATTGTTCCCTCTGCCATCTGTCTCACTTTACCAAGACAGATATTTGTTTTTCCTATTACATTCAAAATATTTTACTTATCAAGGCTTAAAAATGCGCCTAACCAGCTAAACACTATCACAAACTTCTTGTAATTCCAGCAATTCACTCAACAGTGACTCAAAAGTTTTCTTACACTAATCTTCTTTCTCTGTTTTTGCGTCATTCTACCTTGACTTTCTTTTATTTGCCATGTCAATCAAAACTGTTAATTACTTACTCTTTCATCTCAGGTCTGCACTTATGTTAGAAAACGGTCACCCATGTTTTTCTTTTTAATGTTTTTATTTTGAAATTTATTTGCTAAGTGCTATCTTCTCTCTGCATTTACTTCAATTCAAAGTTCCATTTTCTCTTAATAACATTTTCGTGCTTGTTTTAATTTCTCTTCCACATTTTCTTCCTGATTACTCGCTGCTTCCCATTTTTGGCAGCATAAGTACACAGCATGCGGCTGCAATCCCAATAAAGTAACCATTATGTAGTATTTAATTGCATAGTACCAAGAGCAGCAAAGCGGGGTTGCCTGATTGCTTTAAGGAAAGAGGCTTTTCACCGATTTGGGGTCCTTATCCACACAAGGTTCAAGAACTTCCCACTGAGTACACCGAAATCTGAAAACATGATATATCCAGGTAGTTTAGTTTTCCATTTAAGAGGCAAGTGTTTTTTCAAGAGAGATGGCCAGAGTCTGAACTAAAACACTCAAATACACACATACACACTCATATGTTTGCATTTATATGTGTATATATATGTATGTGTGTATGTGTATATATATATATATATATATATATATATATATATATATATATCTGTGTGTGTGTGTGTGTGTGTGTGTGTGAGTGTGTGCGTATACACTGCTGCTAATTCTTATACCTTGGATGACTTGCTTACTAAATAAAACAATGAATTTTTTGGTAAAAGTAAATGAAAACCGTTAGTGGCAAAATCATTCATGAGATGAGTTAGCAGTCGAGTTGAAAAACTAGTACTTGTTTAATTTAAATTAGCTTAAACATCAGGGACAAAGAAAATGACGTGTTTCACTCCTTGATTGTTTTCCTGATAGGTTAGTGACGCAATGAAACAAACGATCCTCATCTATAAAAGAGAGAGGAATGTCTATTAAGGGCAGGTCACTTCAAAATTTAAGTATTTTAATATTTATAGAATTTCATCCTTACATTCTTCATCTTCCGTGACCGTCCCATTCAGATTCAAAACGGGCAACTACAAAACGTGCGTATGATTCCGCCTAATTTATATCGACTCTGACAAACAAAACAAAGTCATAAATATTCGCAATGACCCCATTTAGATATCCATGTGTTACACGCAAGCAAACAACAGTCCGAGCCAGCGCACATAGTTGTAACTCACACACACTGTGGTTATGTTTTTATTGCTCGCATTCCTCCTGCTCTGCCAACCTTGCTTCTTTTGTTTTTACTAGAGACTTTCGAGGGGATCGAAACCCCTTCTATTCCCTCCACCTACAAAATAAAATGAAATTATATATTAGTGTATATGTGTGTATGTATGTATATTGTGTATATACACATATGAGTAAGTAAAACAATGAGGTAAGTAAATAATTAAGTGCTTAGATGAAAACATATATGAATTATTAAATATTAAGATAATAATTATTAATGAAATGAATACATTATGCACAAGTGCAACGAAAACTATTGAATTTATTAGTTTGACCAGTTTTCCTTATCTGGGACTGCTTATGACTCTGATCATTTCGTTTTGATCAAAATACTAAGGAGAACATTAGAAATTTCGCGGAAAGTTCACGGAGAACAGTTAAACGTTTTTTTTTCCAGAATACAGTTCCAAAAAGATTTGTAAAATTGTTGTACGAGTTCTGATACTCCGGTTGTGGGGTCGAAGATTGCCCTGGGTCATCATTTCTTCATTTGTTTTTCAATTTTATCTAGGCTTGTCGTGACAACTTTTTCTAAATTGTGAAGAAATCTAGAAGTTAAGAGCGCATTGGAGTTATTACAATTGTATAGGTATCTAGGGAAGAAATCGAGAAACTTAGAAGAGAATGTCGGTTATTACGACCATATATTTCGTGCGATAATTTAGAATTTTAAGTAAGTGCGACCGTTTTTGTGAATTGTAAATTTTTTCTTTTTTCACCAAATATAGATTGGGGTTATGATTAATTATAATTGCAGAATGTTTCAGATCTTCATTCATACAAACAAACATTTGTAAGACGACCATTGCTACCGTGACGGAAGATACTGTTACACTAATGCAAATAATCGTAAAATATATATATATATATATATATATATATATATATATATATATATATATATATATATAGATATATATATATATATAGATATATATATATATATATATATATATATATATATATATATATATAGATATATATATATATATATATATATATATATATATATATCTATATATATATATATATATATATATATATATATATTTATATCTATCTATATATAGATATAGATATATATAGATATATATATATATAGATATATATATCTATATATATATATATATGACTGGTAAAAAATGTTCTGTAACAACAGAATTCCATCTAATAAAAGGAGCCCATAAAAACACCAAAATGTAGAGAGAAAAGTACTATATTTCAGAGACTGCTGTCTCTCTCTTCAGGTATATTCCATGTACAGATTGGCTAAAAATAGGACTTTAAGTCCTATTTTTAGCCAATCTGTACATGGAATACTTTGTGAAACTACAGTAATAAATGCAATAAAACCCAAAAAAACATGCTGTGGATGAGATACGTGGATGACATACTAACATTTTGGGATAATAAGTGGGGTAATTTAATGAATTCCTCTCAAAATTAAACGCATTGGTGCCCAGCATCAAATTTAAAGTGAATGGGAAACAGACAACAAAATTCCTTTTCTTGATGTTTTAATAATCAGAGACACAACAGAATACAAATTTACCATATACAGAAAACCAACGTTCTCACTTTCTATATTCACTACTTTAGCTATCATGACATTACTATCAAGATAGGTGTAGCTAGCAACCTATTCTTAAGAGCCTTACGAATTTGTTCCCCAGATTTCCTGGAAAAAGAATTTGAACTAATTCGCAAGCAACTTTCATCTTTAAAGTATCCTGACCATATAATTGAGAAAGCAATTCAAAAAGCAAACGTAATTTTCTACCGACCCCCTAAAGACAAGACCAGAGACACACCCAACAATAAAATAAAAATTCCCCACCTGGAGACGATTAAGAGAGTAACTCACACCCTTGGGAAATCCAACCCTTTTGCATTTACCTACCGAAATACCTTAGCCAAATCCCTGATTAACGTCCAACAAAAGACATCTCCCAAAGACTACTGGGGTATATGAGATCCCAATCTTACATCGGATTTACAGGTAAATCACTTCCCCAGAGATTAATACAAAACAAACGGTCAGTTAGGTATGGACAACAGAACTCGGCTATTTTCAACCATATAAATGAACATAACCATAGAATAAACTGGAATATGTCACGTGTAATTTATAGCAGCAACTGCCGGTACAAGAGTCAAATGATGGAATCGGCCTTAATAAAAGAGAAGCAGGTAATGAACATCTCTAAAGGGGCTTGGATATCAGATATCGTCGACGCAGTGTTCATTTAACCAACACTTAAGAAGATTAAAGGAAGATTATCAGCGGGGGTGACCTAAATTGGCTTACTTGTGGACGAATCTATTGGTATAAATACCACCTTTTCTGTAAACTTTTCTCATTCATAATACCTGAAGAGAGAGACAGCAGTCTCTGAAATATAGTACTTTTCTCTCTACATTTTGGTGCTTTTATGGGCTCCTTTTATTAGATATATTATATATATATATATATATATATATATATATATATATATATATATAATATATATATGTATATATATATATATATATATATATATATATATATATATATATATCTATATCTATATCATATATAGATATAGATACTAATATAGAATATAAGAATAGTATTATATAGATAGAGATTATATATATATATTATTATATATATATATATAAATATATTTATATAGATATCTATATATATATATATATATATATATATATAGTATATATATATATCATATATATATAATTAGTATAGATATAGATATATATATATATATATATATATAGATATATATAGATATATATATAGATATATATATATAGATATATATATATATATATATATATATATCTATATATATAGATATGATATAGATATATATATATATATAGAGTATATTATATATATATATATATATATATATATAGTATATGATAGATATTATATAGTATATATATATATATATATATATATATACTATATATATATATGTATACATATAGTATATATAGATATATCTATATATATATATATATATATATATATATATACTATATATATATATATATATATATATATATATATACTATATATATATCATATATATATATATATATTTACTGTAATTAAAGCCAGTATGCTCAGCACCAAAATACAATTAGAATCGTAGATTTTTATGAGAAAAAGGATCACGCAGTTTTATAATTCATAAGTGAAACTTTGTCTCTACTCTCGTAAAGCCAGTTACCGGGCCCTCGAACTGACCATCATTATCCATATACTGTCAACAACCCTTGTAATACAAAGGGGAATTTTTTGCAGCCTGCTTGATTTAATAAGGCTAGTCGATCTCAATTACCCTGGAGAAAACGGGTAGCTCGTAATTCACCGAGGCACCTCGAGCCTTAAGAAGTCAATGCCAGGAAGTGAGAGGTCCTTGTGCGGGAAGACCGAGATTGAATGCCGTATCTCACGCGAGAAAGGATTAACCTGATGGCTGACCTGATCCATTCGAAGTGCTCTCATATTTCAGGGCCTCGCGTGACCGTAAAGAACGTTAGAGTTCGAACACTCCGCGATTGTCTGAGGTCTACCCCCTCTAGAAACCCCCTCTCTATCTCTTCGGTCTCTGCTGGTCACTTGATGTACTGCAACAGTCAGCGCCCTTTGAGAAATATGTTGCAGTGGACACGGAAAGCCGTGGATTTGGTTATACAAAGTGACCTAGATCTCATAAGAAACAATATTTCCTGTTTTTTTTTATAAATACTGTTGTTTTCTTGGTATTTGCAAGCTATTTAAACAAACGTACAGGTATACGCTTACAATGCAGTTTTAAACAAATTTACCAACAAAATGTGCGAACTTTAAGCGTGCATTGTAAATTGAATATCGTCGTGCGTCGTGATGCTTTTCAATAATTCAGAACTAATGCTATTCATAAAACGTTATTGAAAAATCTGTGTGCAAAAATAATATTTTCAAATATTAATTTTAACATCATTTACGTAAACTTTCCATTGTTTTTTTTTTTTGTGAGTGCATTATCAAAATCTAAGACCCTTCTTATCACATTTACTCTCAAATGCTTATATTTCACAACAACGATTGGCCTGCATAGGATTGTTTCTTTCTTCTTCTTCTTCTTCTTCTTCTCTCTCTCTCTCTCTCTCTCTCTCTCTCTCTCTCTCTCTCTCTCTCTCTTTATTCTATCCCAACTTTTACACAGCAAATTTCCAACACCGTCTTCGTTTCTTTGTAATATTTTGTCCCCTTTATTTCATTCTCAAGTCTCTGTATTTCCTCATTTCACATTTCTTTCGTACTCTATACAAAACAGGATGGTGTTAAAAATGCATGCACACTGGAGACGAAAGACATTTCCAGTAGAATATTTTTTTAGTGTATTTTTGCAATAATTGCAGCACAAATTCCCTCCACTCCAGGCTTTTGGGTATTTTTTTTATTATGAGCCTAAGAAAACCGTTTTCAATTTGCGGTATGTTCGTCTTAAAGTACACGACGGCTTGATGAAGGATTTCACTGTAAAAATAAAAGGAATGCGTATGAATTAGTTTTATTCAACGAAGTACTTTACAGTCAAGATATTTTTTGAAGAATCACATACAGATGCTATATTAAATTTAAGACGGTGCAATGTCCTGACTTATAGAATATGTAAAATATGCGACTTTTGTTTTGAGACATTTCATTCCACCTAAGATTTCATCTCATAGAATGTTTGTCGAGTGCTGCAAAGCAGATGTCAACGAAAAGAATTTCGAACCTACGGAGTTTGAGTTGAAAATTTTTTTTTTTTTTTTTTTTTTTTTTTTGTTCAGCCATTAAAGGTCATGAACAAAATTCTACGTTACGAACGTGCCCATGTATAGGCGAATTAAAATTCTGATCGAGAGTGTAGTTTGCTTATTGAAGAAATTAAAAAAAAAATCGTAAGTGTTCTGAGTGGAGAGTGAAATACCTGATGATGTTTGCAGATGACACAGTACTGATTTTGGATGATGGTGTTAGGGGTTTGATGCACTGTGATGACGTTATGTCTACGGGATTTGTGGAGGTTTACTGCATGAGGTGATTTTAAGAGATCTTTCATATTCTCAAATTGCTCCCTGGTCCCTTTATCCTGCCGAGAGCAGCCATATTTATGAACAGCAGAACCCAGTAAATGTGCTTCGCTGAAGAACTTCTCAGCTCCAGAGGTCCTTTATTCCTCACTGCATTGGATGGAACAGCCTCCCTGAGGATGTTGTGCTGGAACCTCAAAGTTCAATGAAGATGCAATGCATTACTTCCCTAATACTCTCCTTGCATTTTAATACATTTTATGTATTTATTGAATTTTTTTCCTGATTTGATGAGCGAGATCTCTTATTTCTGTATGTCCCCTTACCTCCTCTCACTTCTCCCTAATGAACACCATATTCTTTGGAAGCTTGATGGTCCCTGTGGCCTTGTTCCAAATGATATAGTTTCGTCTTCTGAATAATAGTAAAAATAATAATGAGGGGTTCATCCATGAATCAGAATTTAGTTTATAAATTCGGAAGTGTTAATTGTCTTGTCTTCTCTCAGCAGCAGCCTATGTTAAGGGAATCAGGTTAATGATGACCATTTCTCAAAATACGTTTTGCATTTGTTTGAAGTCAATATCCGCACTTCATTTCCATAAAGGAAAGTTTGTACAACAATCCATCCTTTGCGTAAGTGTTCATAGGATTTTGTTAAACTTATTACAATTGTAATTGCTTGAAAAGCGTGGATAGTGAAACCTCTCTCACTCCTAATGTGTTTATCTTTCTGCTCTCTTTCCACCCATAATCGAAAAAGGTCTAGTAGTGTATATAGACAATTTTCCTTAATTTATTCTTGTTAATTTTATTTAGTCACATTAGTAATTATTAGTTGACTTTCCGCATATATCTCTGTATGAATAACAATATTTGTAATTAACAGACGTTTGTACAATAATGAATGACATCCTCAGAGATAATGAGACAGCCTCCGCTATAACAATTAGAACAGTCTTGGATCGTCGTGGGTGAATTATTATCCCTTAGTTTCTCTGGGAGGAAATTCGAAGTGACTTTGTTTTTAATGAATGGGAAAAACAACTCTTTGATAAATACCTTTTAGTTTTCTGTAAAAGAAAAACTATTGAGATAGCTTCGTCTGTCGATCTTCATTTTTTTTTTTTCTGTCCGCACTTTCTCTGTCTGCCTTCAGATCTTAATAACTTCTGAGGGCTGCAAATCGGTATGTTGATCATCATTAATCGCACAAAATTGCATCCTTCTACCCTCAGTATTATTATTTCTATTCCATTTAAGGTTAAATTTAGTCATAATCCATGTCTCGCAACGATATAGGACAGGCCACCACCGGGTCTTGGTTAAATTTCATGGGTCGTGGCTCAAACAGCATTCTACCGAGACCACCCAAAGATAGAGCTATTTTCGGTGCCCCCGATCATACGCTGAACAGAAAACTTGTTTCTTCGGCGCATATTTACTAGTTTTTAATGTAATCGTTTCTTCCTGGGAGGTTTTCCGTATGATATTCTCGGGTAAAACAACCATTCTTTCTTGCTCATTTCTGCTGTTAACATCGTCCCTGATAGTAGACATCTACAGTTTCTTATAAGTAGTATGTATACTGTTTGCATTTGGTCCTAAAAGTCACTGCTGTTTAAAAGACCCAGAATATGACTTGTTTCCCTGTATAACGAGTTCAGAGTTCCAGAGTGCATGGAAATTATTGTGTACAAGAAAACATAGAAACATTTGTAAGACTCCTCGCCAATATTCAAAGAAGATTAAGAGAATATTACATAACGGTGTCAATTTAGCCTCCTGATGTTCAGTTATAACTGCAGTTATGCTGCACAGTGCGGACATTGGCAAACCAGAAACCACTGAGTGTCAGTTTTGGCTTGCACAGGCCGACTGTGCAGGTATGACTGAACGTTTTACGTTTTATATGTGTGTTGCATACTATATATATATATATATATATATATATATATATAATATATATATATATATAGATATATATATATATATATATATATATATATATATGTGTGTGTGTGTGTCGTGTGTGCAAATAAAATATGCACATATATATTTGTATATACATACATACATACATGCATATATATATATATATATATATATATATAGATATATATAACATATATATACCATAATATATATATATATATATATATATTATACATATCATACATATATATATCAATATAATATATATATATATATATATATATATATGTGTGTGTGTGTATAGATATAATATATATGTGCGTGCGTAAGCGCGCGCGTGAGTGTATGTAAAATCTGAGTGTGATATTTCGCGCCTTCAATTCATGAGGCTATAAGGAAGTGGTAGTAGCAAAACAATATTAGTGCTTTGGAAAAAGCTGTGATTTGATAACAAGAACTTTGTTGTTTAAAAGCAGGTGAAGTAACGAACTGTGTTACATATTCAAATTTCATCCTACGAAAAATTCTTTTTCTCGAATGAGATTTTGTTTCGATATTCGTTCAGGATTGTTCTTGTTTTTCGTTTAGAATTAACAATTGTAAAATGGATTTAAAGAATTAAAACGTAAACATAACACAAACTTTCCTGAGCAATTTCACAGGGATGTGAATCAATTCAAGTTTTAATAAGAAATACTTCGTGTAACATTTGAAGAACGACCAGTTGTCATTTCTCTCTCTCTCTCTCTCTCTCTCTCTCTCTCTCTCTCTCTCTGTAGCAATTCATTTCCTTTAATGGTTCCAGCGCTAATGATCTCTTGGGCATCTGACGAGACAATTCCAATTTCCGAGGAGCCTCCATTTAGTAGAAAGTTGTTATTACCTGAGACCGATTAGGAAGGGAAAAAGTACTTTGGCACTGAAATTACATGGTTGGAAATAGGCTAATTTGCATTAGACAATGTAATATTCTTATGTGTTTAATCATCTTAAATTGTCATGAACATTTTGTGGGCAGGTTATGTAAATATATACAGAGAAGAAGAATAGCATTTGGGGGTAACTAGTGGTCTAAAATATTCAGTAGCTTTTTTAATGGCTAACCTCAAACTTAATAATATATTGTGACTGTATGGGCAACGCAGCCGAAGACAGTAATAAGATGGAAGTTCTGGTAAACAAAACTAGTGAAAAAACAAAAAAGCAAGATGAGGGTTATTATTAAATAAAACGGGAATATTATACAAATAGAAACAATATATTATCTAGTTTTGCTTATTTAACAACGAAATAGTACTGTTGAACTCGACCTCAAGCAAGCAGTACAACTCTATTACTGGAATCTGGTTATGAAATTAAAATCCAAATTCAGGTAACTTACCTGAGGGTTCTTGAATCCATTTTTTTTTTTATTATAACTTCCTACTCGCTCCCTCTTTAGCTTTTTCATTAAAGAACTAATTAGAGATTGATGAAGGAAAGGCTGCTCCATTAAAAACTGCCTCTCTATTTGACCGTCACTATCACACGAGGTCATTTATCAAGAGAGACATCTCAAATAATGTTAATGATTTTGATAATTAGCTAAATTTCATGACTCGGATGCAAGAGGTTTTAAACACATTTATCAGAAATCAAGGCACTTACAAAATTTCCAACAATGAAAACTTAATAAAGACCATGATATATAAATACACACACACACACACACACACACACACACACACACACATATATATATATATATATATATATATATATATTATATATATATATATATATACTATATATATATATATATATATATATATAGCACGTATAGATATAGAGGGAGGGAGAGAGAGACAACTCAGCTCATATAGATTTAAATTCTTGGGCAAGCTATAATACAAAATCCATTATATATTGCCTCAACGTCCGGAGTCCCCCCCACCCCCCCCTCCCCCCCTTACTCTCTCTCTCTCTCTCTCTCTCTCTCTCTCTCTCTCTCCTCACAGGACTACCAGTTTATTACTTTTAAAATTTGTTGTCCGTGTTGTTGCTCTTGGTGTGATTATTCATGTTTTATATAACTCCCTGAATACGACACTGAAAGTCCTGGCCGCTACATATGCGCCACAATATTTATGGACATTGACTAGGTCTCTAAATTATAATGATAAAAGATTGCGGACCCCATCTGTCTAAAGGAATATCGTCCACTTTTTTCCCGCTCAGCCTTTGATGTTAAATTGCCTATGCGAGAAGAAGTAAATGATATATAGTTTTCTCGTCCTTTGAAATCTAAGCTTTTACAAGATTCAATCTTTTTCTACAGAATGATGATAATGATCTTTTTCACCATTTTCTTGGTGATTTTAGTTTCTCCTTTCCAAGTAATCACTGTCTGACCTTCTATCTATCACTATGTTTTTTTTTTCTTGCTTTTTGTCTGTCGTGGACATTTTTTTTCTAGATGTTCCATGTCTTTTTTTTCTTTTCTTTTTACTTGATGTCCCATATGTCAAAAAAACTACATATTCATCCCTAACCTCGCAGTTTCTTCTTTTACATTTGCAGTTTCTTCTTTTCTGTCTTGACTGAGCATTCATTTTATTCGTTTCTTTATTTATAAGCAACTGATGCTTCAACCTTCTTTTTTGAGCGATCGCATCCCGGGGTTTCAGTGTTGCAATGCTGTTTCTCTTGAAACTCTTTCATTTATTCTATAGTTTGTTTGACCAATGGGTGGATGACAAAGATTTTGGAATTAAAACCATATCCTTTTCTATGAGAATGGATATGGTTTGCAAAAGTCTTTTGACTTTATATCACTGTTAAGAACTTGTTCCTTCTTAATGACATAATAGAAAAAAAGTCCTTGTGTTTCATCATGAATAATTCCTGTGATTCTTTTGCAATGGAATTGATAGTAGTAATATAACATCAATGATAATAATTCTCATCATCAACATTAAACTAATGCCAAAGGGGAAAGCTGTCCCTTACAAATCGCTATTACTTCTATCTAAAAAAAATTTTGGGCGCCGTCAGTCTTCCCTCATGTAGAACCCCGTAACTCCTCTACAACAGGGAATTCAGTAGAAGCTCCATTCCTGTTATTAATTCAAGAGGAACGTTTCTTTGTTTGTCTTTGGAACGATTGACTTCCCTGTTTTCTTTCAGAACAGTTGAATGGGATCTGATACAATACGGGCAACCGACTCAACACAATACCGTGCTTGTTTACCGCAAGAATTGCAGCCCATTAGGATCCCTCCAAACTTCAAATTCTTTTCGTACAAAAGCAGATTTGTCATTCTATGTATAATTTGACTTGGCATAACAACCAGCTGTCGGCCGCATACTGCACTAATTGACATAGAATGATGTAACCTAATGCTTCTAACACTGAGGGGAAATTTAGAGGGGAGAGGGGATTATGATATAAAGCGCTCACCGGATATGTCCCGTGGACTCCGGTCATTAGGAACAGACGTACGCGCTAGGATACTTTATTGCCCAATTAAAATGTTACATCGGATCAGTTTTGGAATGAAAATCACACTTTTTTTTCATTTCCGGTAGTATTTATCAAAAGACATACGGACATTTTTCCTTGCCGTACCTTAAAAGAATATTTCAAATTATAAATCCATGTTTCTTTAATGCAGGGGGACTGTCGGAATGAAGCCATAATTGCAGCCACGCCGAAGGGCATAATAGTGCGTTTTGAGGCAGTTAGCTCCGATAATGAAAAGGTTGTGATGGATATTGCGTGGGTATGTTTAATGAGATGGAGGGGAATCTCGCATAGTATCATCCTCACGAAACTACATGATGAATTAATATCTGAATTTTTTTTTAAAGGATTAATCAGTCCAAGTGTCGAATCAAATTAGGATAAACACGGTAATTGGGTTTTGTTTCCCGTATCAAGATCACGATAACAAGGAAAAAAGAAAAGTTATACACATTCGTACACACACACATATATTATATAATATATATATATATATATATATATATATATATACATATATATATATATATTATTTATTTATTTATATATATATATATATATATAATATATATATATATATATATATATATACTTATATATATATATGTGTGTGTGTGTGTGTGTATAAACTGTCTTTTTTTCCTTGTTCTCGTGAACTTGATACGGGAAACAAAACCCACTTACCCTGTTAATTCCAATGTTCGGATATCGGACTCTATGTTTAGTCTGCTTTCCTGATCACCTAGATTTCATAAATTCACAACTTCACATTGTATGACTCCTGAAAAAAAATACATGGCACTTGAATTCTGGTTTCAGTGTTAACAACCAAGGAATTTGGAATCATCATGATAAATTGCCTGTAAAATGTTTTGCATGGGTATACTATTTGGTTTGCAAGTGGCTAGTGCAACTGTTTGGGGGTGGATCGGCATACTGACACACACAGACAATATATATATATATATATATATATATATATATATATATATATATATATATATATATATATATATATATATGTATATATATATATATCTATTATATATATATATATATATATATATATATATATATATATATATATATATATATATATATATATATATATATATATATAATATATATATATATTACATGTATATATATATATATATATATATATATATATATATATATATATATATATATATATATATAAGTCATATCACATTTCCGTGATTCATATACATATATCGAGCTACAATGTCCCTTTAATCTAATTCGCTCTACTCGGAATTAATATATTTTTCATATATGCTTTAACCGAAGGGGAAGTTTTTTCTCGATAATAGACTTGCCTGGACCAGGGCGCGAACCGTGGATCCTTTCAAACCCAGGAACGTCGCGGTGGTGTAGTAGGTAAAGCTTCACTGACGTTTCCCTGGATTTGAAAGGATCCACGGGTTCGCGCCCTGGTCCAGGCAAGTCTATTATCGAGAAAAAATTCCCCTTCGGTTAAGCATATATGAAAATATATTAATTCCGAGGTAGAGCGAATTAGATATTAAAGGACATTGTAGCTCGATATATATATATATATATATATATATATATATATAATATATATATATATATATATATATATATATATATATATATATATATTGCCTGTGTGCGTGCGTTAGTATACCGATCCACCCCCAAACAGTTGCACCTAGCCACTTGCAAACAGGTATACTTATGTAACATTTCAGTCTGTATCCCTTGCTTTTATCGAAGCAACTTGTCACATGTTAATATTGACGAATTTTGTGAACTTCTATAAACACCTCACAGTCCGACCTGTTGCCATTGGCAGTAGAACATGTTGCAAACAATAAAATATGTATTACTTTTGGCTGATATATTCAGATTGGATAAAAATATTTGGAGTCAACTTTTTTTATTTCTTTTTACACTTAAAAAAAATTTCTAAGGCAATAATATTTTGCTGCATAACGCGAAATTTAACTGCTCAAATAAAAGCTATATTGCACTCAGGTTTTTGTGAAGGTTTAAGTTACAAAAATGTGACATGAGAAAACATTAATAAACACGAGTAGGAAATTATTATTCTGTATTACTGTATTTTGAATGAAATCAAACAGAAATTCGATTGATCCAAAACGTAATCATAGAAGTCAACAGTGAAAAATGGAAAAGGGGTCCCCGCTTAAAGAATACACAAAGGGCTCATGACAAAAATTCCTTTCAAGTGGGATTTTGAACCCATCAGGCCATGATCGGTTTCTAAAACAAGAAACAAAAAGTAAAATTAAAAAAAAAAGAATTGGGTGAATTTTCAGCTTGCTCCCCTGTCATTTTTATTGGCTTTCAGAACAAAACATGAATGTGAGGACTGGGAAACCAACTATTCGTCTCGCTTGTTCTTTTATAGAAGGGTTTGCTTGTTTTCCGTTTCTTCTTTTTTTTCTTTTGCTTTATTGAAATGAAGAACATCGTTCCAAGATCAGGCTATTTTAAAAACCACAAAAGTCAAGGAGCGTAATTCTACCTGAAAACCGGATTTCCTTTTGTAGATCTAGTAAGATTTTACGGTTAGGTAAATTGCATTTGATGTTGATAGTTCGTATTTACGGAAAGAGTTATTATTTAAAAGATATGGTACTTCACTTTGAACGGCAATGAAGTCCTAAAATTCTTTACAATACTGGGTTCATAAAGACATGTTAGATTTAAGTATAATCCAGCCGAAACTTAACAAGGAATTACCAGTATGTCCTCCGTCAAGACACTCATCTGACGCTTGAGTAAACTACTTATGTTCTCAATTTTATATATGTTATGTAAACATATATGTTCCTTTTATAACTCCACACTCTGGACGAGCGATTAGAACAAACAAAAACAAAGCTTTACAGGCTTAGGTGGGCCAAAATACTCTTTCAACTTGAAACAAACGGAACTTTCAAGAGAAAAATAACTTACTGTTTCCTACGGACGGTATGAAATTGATTCCCTTTGAGCGTCAAAATGGTTCGCGTGGATACTTTGTACTATGTTGACTTTTCCTCTCGTAGGAATACCATTTGTGAAGGGACATAATGAGAAGAAGCCAAGTTTAGTCAATACAGAAAATATATATATATATATATATATATATATATATATATATTTATATATATGTATGTATGTATTATGTATGTATGTATGTATGTATATATATATATATTTATACATGTGTGTGTATGTGTATGTTTGTGTGTGTAAGCAGACACACTCACACTCGCACATACACATACACACACATATATAAATATATATATATATATATATATATATATATATATATATATATATATATAATATATATATATATGTAGTAGTATGTAGTATGTAGATATATATATATATATATATATATATATATATATATATATATATATAACATATATCATTCCTTTATATCAAAAATAAATGTTTTCCATATCATTCTTAATCTTTTTTTAACACTGAAGGTTATTTTCTTATTCTTGTTATTGTTTGTTCCATTTCTTTCCCCACTTCCCAGTTGTTTGATTATGGAACCAGTTTATCAAAGTGTTATTAATAAACAATGAGAATGACACTGTTTGTAATTCACCTTTAATGATTGCTTTCTTTATGTATGTATGTGTGTAAGGTTGTTCCTGTTTCTCCAGCATGGACTGGTACTGAATAAATGTTGTTGAAAGGACAAAGCTTTAAGCTTCATCGTTTTGTTATTCGACTCTGTTTCTTTTTCTTTTTTTTAGTTCAGAATAAATACCAGTCAAAACAAACCGAGAATTAAACTGATACATTTTTCGAAGGCCAAACCTCGTCCCTTGAAATCCAGTTTCAGTGCGTCGTGTTCCTTTTCCAT
>NC_061107.1:115409870-115424870 GCF_015104395.2 Macrobrachium nipponense
AATGCTTCCTGTTTTATCGTTCCGTTGCTCTTTGTTTCATATATCGTAATGAATTCACTCCTACTTTACTTGGTGTCCGGATAAATTCAGGAAAAAATTTACATATTTTGTCCTATTTTCTAATAATCTATCTAATTCTCTTGGCCAGGGCCAATATTATAGACAACGAAGAATACGGGCTAATAAATCACTAGATAACTATAAGATCAGATGTAAAATCGCGATTGAACAGTAGAAACGGTTTTTTTTTTACTTCAACTAGATCGTTTCCCATTTCTCTGGTATTTGATAACAGAATGACTGTTGAATTATTAGAAGTGCTTCAGGTAGGAAAGCCATGTTCCTATGCTCAAACAAATCATTGTATCTCTGTAGATTTTTACCTACACTTTTAAAATCCATCACGAAAAGAATCGCTAACATACATTGATATAAAAGTATATCTAGCGTAACATTATGTAAGATATAATTCACAGTAAGATATACACCAACCCTTTTACATAGCGACGCACATATCACAATTTATGAGACAGTAGACAAAATATTTCCAAAAAGGAACTGAAAACATAACTAAAACACCGTGCGACTTTCAGAACCTGTTATATTCCAAAGCAAAGATGAATGCGAGAGTTCAGATACGCAAAATTTACAAGACCATAAACATCTACTCATGTCGAGGAAGCAGTGAACCAAAATGTAACCTCTGGAAACGACCAAGCGAGACACCAGCTTTTATTTGTGTAAGAGTAAGTCTTACTTCTAGGACAGGACACACTTTTCCTGGGCTTCTAAAACCATTATTTTCGTTCCGGTTTCCAGAATGTCTTGTGTAAAACATTCAAAACAACGATATTTTAGTTTTGTGCTTGTGCATGACTTTCGCTTTGTTCACAAGAGTAAGGAAATGTTTTTTGTTTCACTAAAAGAAAACCTATTGGTTAGTTTCGCTTACTCGGGGAGTAGTAAGCCTACACACTACTTTGTTGTTGCTGCTGCTCTTGTTGGGGGTGGGTGGGTGAGTAGTAGAGCCTAAAAAGGTGTGAAAAAGGTGTTTCGCGTCAAGTTAAAGATACAGGAATTTTAGAATAGGATATTTATTTGTTTATTATAATGGAAGTGTAAGAAATGAATAATGTGAATCTTAAACTGGACAGAAGAAATGATTTCTAATGAAATATAAAATTTATTTTGATATTCGTTGAAGAAACAAGGTTCTATTTTACCATAGATTTTAGCACGTTGTAATTATCGTTAAGAATATATTGTTTACCACCTTGCGTGAGGGGAACATCTTGCACACGTCCCGAATAAGCTGGAGGTCGGATCATACCTCGTTTGTTGTATACTACTGGTGGTATCATTTAAAGAAATATTTATCAGTAAGTTACGCCCGGTGGTAATAGTGGAAAGTATGTATCTTTTTAGAATAACTAGTGTTTGTTCAGTTGTTACCTGTTGTCCTCATAATGCTCCTTCCACATCCAACAAAGGAGGCCATTGTTAAAAACGACAGAGGGGAGGAAGACTCAAAGGTCCTCGACGCTTATTTACGCATCGGTTACGAGGATCTTATTTTAATGGTTGACATTTTGGACATATAGACGTATTTCTTATCATTAGTCTTTTATCCATGTTTTTATTTTCAGATCTCTCTCTCTCTCTCTCTCTCTCTCTCTCTCTCTCTCTCTCTCTCTCTCTTATTGCCAATATATCACATGAAACTAGTTCTCTTGAAGTATTTAAAGGAACTAAAAAAAATTGAAAAATGCGTATATTTTCACAAATTACATCCCATTTAAATCATAAGTATTACCAAGTCATTTTTTCTTCCTTATATCTCTTGTAGTATACAAAAGTATGGATGAAGTCACTATCACTGGAAGCTCTCATGAATCTGTTATATTGTTGGACACCTTCATAGTCGCCTCAGTAAGGCGAATGTTCAGATCAGTCTTCAGCAGTCTTACTCCAAATACTCAGCCTATCCTAACAACGGTATGCTTCGATTCCTTCATATTTATTCATTTGCCACTTTTTCCTATAATTTGTCTCTCTCAGCACGCTTTTTTTCCCTTTGGAGTCCTCTTGGGTTTACAGTCTACTTGATGACCAGAAGGGTTTTCAGCTCAGCAGGCTGATATCTGTTTGGAACCTTCATGGGTCTAGTCTGCTGACTCTATCCATAAGGGTTTGCAACTCAAGATTTAACAGAGAAAGAAAGAAAGTAGCCAAAGGAATTTCAGATGAATATTTGATTACTGACTTTCAGCACATGTTGACTTTCCCCTCATGTCGTCACCACCTTTTCTTCGTGAATGCTATGATTCCTTGATTCCGAGACTGGGAATTAACGAGGGTGGGTGATTGCTTCGTAATGGAATTCTGATTAACTGGTAAATAACGAAAAGTAATTGGAAGTCTTGAGATAGAATTGGCTCCCTTGGTGATGAACTGCAAAATCTTCTTTTGAGTCTCAGCTTATTAATGTCGAAGGACTGTCGCATTTTTTTATTACTTTTTTCTATTGTGGGTGCACGGTTATCCCAAATATAAGACTTTGGGATAACATTGGCGTAGCAGTGTCATGATTTTCATTCTGATATCTATAATTTTATGCATATTTTGTTTTTTTTTTTTTTAAGTTTTGAGTCTTATGAAATCTGCCTTTGAAGATAATTATGATGTTGTAAACAGAGAGGAAAACAAAAATACTGAGAGATATCATTAAAATAAAATTTTAAATGTTGAACATGCACTACTACGCCTTCCATTGCATTTTCCTTTACTCTCAGCATCGATGTGTTTGCTTACCTTTCCTCACAACAGCTTTCTTGTTTTGTGATAATTATTTTTGTTCAAAGTCTTTGTTAATATTTTGACTCTTCATTGTACAGTCTCAAATGGAAATTGCTTCTTTATAATACCAACTTTTAATCAATATTGCATTTCCTTCAACTATGTGTGCCTATATTTTACTTTTAGTGCTTGAGAATTTAATTCTACACATTAATGATTTGCGCAAAAACTCAAAAAAATTAAAATTTCTCTGACGACACGTAAAGATAAAAATAAAATTTTGGGGGGGGCAAAATTATCATATGTTGAATATTTGTTCTCAACTCTGTTCTCATTTGATGGGAAATACAAGATCATAACTTAGAATTTATGGTAAATATTCTTTATTTCAAATATTATTATTTCACTTTTTTTCACACAGTTTTCCTTTTGGTTATTTATATATATATATATATATGTTATATATATATATATATATATATATATATATATATATATATATATATATATATATATTTATCCAAACAGCGGTGGCCACAGCCGGATATACATCAATGAGGAGAAGGACATAAAGACTTGATAAAAGGGTCAATTATTCCCGACGTTTCGTAATGTCTTCATTACATTTCGAGGGCTGTACAAAATAAATAGCATAAAATAAATTACAATAAAGCTAAGAATTTGAAATTTAAAAGTTGCACAATGATTACAAACTTAAAATAAAATTATACTAAAAAGACACCTTTTAAAACAAAAAACCGAAACTAAACAGGACATTATTAAAATAAGTAAAAAAAAAAACCGAATGAAATAAAAAAAAAAAAAATAATAAGACATATTCAAGTAAAGTAAAACTGGACCAACCTATTCAGCGGCAATGCCGAGAGGGGGGCTAGAGATAAAAGGAAGAAAACTAAGAAAGGTACAGTGCGCCAGCAGAGGTTTGACTATTCAACAAGGGGACGAGTCGTTTTAATCATTACGATTCTAAGATTGTCAAATCGGTTTTTTTTACTTATTTTAATAATTTTTGTCCTGTTTAGTTTACGTTTTTTTGCTTTGTTTTAAAGGTGTCTTTTTAGTAATATTTTTAATATTTTAAGTTTGTAATCATTGTGCAACTTTTAAATTTCAAATTCTTAGCTTTATTGTAATTTATTTTATGCTATTTATTTTGTACAGCCCTCGAAAATGTAATGAAGACATTACGAAACGTCGGAATAAATTGACCCTTATATCAAGTCTTTATGTCCTTCTCCTCATTGATATATATATATATATATATATATATATATATATATATATATTATAATATATATATTATATATATATATATATATATATATATATATATGTGTGTGCTATATAATATATATATATATATTATATAATATATATATATATATATATATATATATATATGTATGTTTACAGTAAGAAACACGTACTTAGGATTACGCATAATCCCTGAATATTTCAGTGAATACGCGTAATCTCACCAAGGAATTCTCGTCAAGGGGTCAGGTGGAGCTAATTGACATGCAAAGCATGCCCAGGCGGATCCAACAAGAAATGGATCATGGTGTACCAGGATCACCTGACGAAGTTTTGCATCCTTCGAGCCTTGGCGTCTAAAATAGCTGCAGAGGTCGCTTTCATCTACTGGACATTTTCTTCTCTTTGGTGCCCCCGTTATTACTCCAAAGCGATAACGAATCCGAGTTCACTTCACAAGTCATTACAGAGCTGAAGGAAGTTTGGCCAAAACTAACACTGGTGCATGGTAAGCCTCGCCATCCCCAAAGTCAGTGGTCGGTTGAGCGCGCAAACGGTGATTACGCGTATTCACTGAAAATTATTCGGGATTACGTGTAATCCCTAGGTACGTGTTCTTACTGTAACATATTATATGTATATATATATATATATATATATATATATATATATATATATATATATATATATATATATATATATATATATGTATATATATATATATATATATATATATATATATATATATTAGATATATATATATATATATATATTCATTCAGTTTACTTCTTAGAGCATTTTTTAAAGATTCCCAATCAAAGGGGTAATCATGTTTTAAAACATAACTTTCTTTTCTTTTACAGGAAAACTGTCCAACACTTGGCGAAAGAACGAGAACAACTGAATGACAGGAGATCTGAAAGTATTATGTAAGTATACATTATTTACAGTAACTATTTGACCGAGCAGTTCATTACAGTGTCCAGTTCTTTACTTGTATTCCATGCTTCAGGACCCATAATTTTTCCATTAAATCATGAAAAATGAAAAGCTTGGTGGGCTATTCTCATTAGCATTTGACGTAGGACACTTCACACTGAGAATAGCTTTTGAAGATAAGTAATAGTTATTTGTTTTCAGAATGGCATTCTGAAGCGTCTTTGGTTTGTTTCCAAAGTTAATCTTGCATGTTTGATCAATGTAATCCCAAACCGCGTTTAGCCTTAGTGCTCAACCGAAAGAGTAAACTCACTTCACGTAACAACCCAATGCAACTTTTTACTATTGACTTTTTATTAGTATCCTTTTTACTTTCCAATTTCTGTTATCGATCTGATTTGTCTGCATTAAAAGTACACGTATTCACCTAAAGCTGCGTGCGGCTAATTATGTAATACTTTACACGTAAATAGCATTATTTCTTAAATAAATATATTGATATCCAGCGGATCTCTCGCACCTATTGCCTACCCCGCCAGGTACCTAACTTGAGCAATGACAGACACAGATCGAACTCTTAATATTCTGACATTCAGCATGCAATATCTTGTCACCATTTCGTATTGGCCATCACGTCTGTTGACTTCAAAGGGATCCTGTGAAGAGCCAAATTATGCTCTCACGTGGAAATAATCCAGTTTCGCAATATCCTTTGCAATCATCGGACATCAATAATACAGGGGCAGGTTTTTAGCATTCTGTATGTTACACAAACTCTTTTCTTTTAGGTGTTTTCCGTACTCGGTTTTTTTTAATCTTTATTATCAAGAGACCGTTTTGCTACTATTTTGCAAAATATTCAAATGATGGAAAAAATTGGAAAGGGGAAAAAGAGAGACGCAGTACTTTCAGGCTTTCCCAAAGTTATTTGCTTCATCATCTGTAACACTTTCCTTACCTGATTCTAAATTTCTCTCTTTTTCGCTTTCTCAAGGATCTCTCTCTCTCTCTCTACTCTCCTCTCTCTCTCTCTCTCTCTCAGAGAGAGAGAGAGAGAGAGAGAGAAAGAGAGCGATAATTAAATATCTGGAAAGAAGCAGTGTATTAAAAGATGCGAGGATGAGAACTAGGAAGAGATGACATGTCATTGCCATCGTTCAGCGACATGAAACATGTTTTTTTTTTTTTTCTTTTTTTTTTTTTATCAATCATTCTCCTCGACTGGGGGGTTTTTAGTGCCGGGTCTCGGCTTGCATCCTGCCTTCTTAGAAGTCCATCACTCTTCTGCATGAGTCCTGGAGCTACTACTTCGGCATCTAGTCTTTCCTGGTTCCTTTTCAGGGAATTTGAGATGGTGCCTAGTGTTCTTATGGTTATGGATACCGTTTCCACTGGCATATCCCTTATCCTTCTTATTTCTATTTTGAAGACTTAATGATTATTAATTTTCATTATTATTTTTAGAAATAAAATAATACTTGTAAATACTTGGAATTCCAATATGTTGAAAAATTTCCAAAACAGGTAAAATATAACATCCTAATTTGTTACATATGCCAAAATATTGTTGTATATTTGTACGAATGAGTTGATTACGTTAACAAATCACATATTTTTTGTCTTGGCGATAATATATTGATATGTATATATATATATATATATATATATATATATATATATATATATATATATATAGATATATATATATATATATATATATATATATATATATATATATATATATATATATATATTAGAGAGAGAGAGAGAGAGAGAGAGAGGCGAATTTTCATATCAAATATGATTATCGCTGCGGACAAAAAAAAATCTGTAAATTGTACCGTAATCAAACTCATTCCTACACATATAGACAAGACAATTATTTTGGCATATGTCACAAACTAGGGTGTTATATCTCAGCTTTTTTGGAAATTGTTTTGTTGTAACGATTATATATTTGATATGAAAATTCGCCTCTCTCTCTCTCTCTCTCTATCTCTCTCTCTCTCTCTTTCTTTATATGTATATATACTTATACACACACACACACACACACACATATATATATATATATATATATATATATATATATATATAATATATATATATATATATTTGTGTGTGTATGATAATAATGAAATTAATACATATATATATATACACACACACACACACACACACACATATATATATATATATATACATAGTGATATTAACTCATTCCCCAGCTGACTAGACCTGTAAAGGTCAACTGCACTATGGAGCAAAGCGTAGTTCAGTATTTACATACAAGCATTGGCACTTTCCACTTTAGCATTTATTTTTTTATTCTTTTTATCAATTACCGGGAGCTTTCAGAGATAGGTCGAAGAATAGTCCAGGTAAATTTACATTTGTGATTTGAAGATACCAAGATGACTTTTCAAAGCCATCTCATCTAACGTAGTTGGAATTACGTAACCATATATTCTATAGTTGAAATATTCAAGTGCATTTATGAAAATCTGTTTCCAATTTCTCCAGTATCCGAAATAAAATTACTTTAGAGTATTAATTTTCATACGTCATCACTGAAATAGAAATAGAAAATTGAGAGATCAAATGCTAAGTGAAATATATAGAAATATAGAAATGACAAATATGGAGCTTGGAAATTTAGGTAAAGCTAGAGTAAATACCCTTTTCGAATTCTTATCTATCAGTTATGTTCCGTTCCTTTCACACCACGCAAATTGGAGAGCATAAATCACCAAGTTTTAATGAGTTAGATGTCAGAGAGAGTAACAAATGGAAGGAAATCTGAGCCTGATAAAAGACAGGGGAGACTGGAGCAGGGTCACATATAAATCCAGGTCATAGGAGCAAAGAAAACTTTGTATCGCAATGCAGTTAGATACTTTATAACTTCAGTTTTGACGATTTTTTCTTATAGACGGGAAAAATTCATTGTTACCTGTTGTCGTTTGGCTTAATTCATT
This sequence comes from Macrobrachium nipponense, assembly GCF_015104395.2. Lineage (NCBI taxonomy): Eukaryota > Metazoa > Arthropoda > Malacostraca > Decapoda > Palaemonidae > Macrobrachium > Macrobrachium nipponense. The sequence goes on from NC_061107.1 coordinate 115,417,859, forward strand.
TCACGTATGATTAAAACGAATTTGTGACACAATATAAACAATGCACAAAATTCACTCGTTTGTTATGTTAATACTTGTTGTGACCAAGAATTCTTCATGAATATTCTTTTGTTTCACGTGTCGTTTATATATATATATATTATATATATATATATATATAATATATAGTATAATATATATATATATATATATATATACAATATCTATTATATAGATAATATATATATAGATATATGTTTAAATAATTATAAAATATTTATATATATATAATATATATATATATATATATATATATATATATATATAGATCATATATATATATAAGCGTATGTTCAAACTCGTACACGAGAACGTACTCATTTCACTCACTTCACATACAACTGCGTGACCCATTATTCAGTAAAATTCACTCGCAGTTTTAAAAACAAAAACTCAACTTTCACCGCCTTTGTTTCGTCTAGAGACCGTCCCCTCGTTTTCTGCTTTGGTCAAAGGGAAATTTATTCATGGGAAAACGATGGTGAAGGAAATAAAACCAGTAAGTGAAGTTTAATAAATTCCAAATAGGTTTTGTCTCTTTCCTTGTTGCTCGATGAGCGTTTGCAGTGTCCGGCCGCATGATGTGATGACACTGAAGGGAGTTATTTATGTGCGAGGTGCAAGATACGTTAATTTATTATTAACACCATCAAGAAATGTAATGGAAGCATAACGAATTGTTTAATATTTCAGTTTCCTACAACACCTGTGTTAAATAGTATTTTGCACAAAGATTTAAAAAGCAGTTATCCTCTGCCGTGTCTTTCGTTGTCAAATTTAAAGTATAAAATTAAGAATTCTTGGCTTATTTAATATCAAGCTGAGATAGTATTTCTGTGTGAATAAATAAGAGAAACGCTTCTTATCTGAAACCACAAAAGATACAATAGTAATATAAAAGTATGTACTTGAGGTGCTCAAAAATTATTTTATATATATATATATATATATTATATGCCATATAGATATATATATATGATATGGATATATATATATAATATATATATATTTATATATATATAGTATATATATATATTATATATAGTATATACATACATACATACATGTGTATATATATAGATATATCATGATTATATATATATATATATATATAGTATCTATATATATATATATAGATATATATATATTATATATATATATATATATATATATATATATATCTATTATATATATATATATATATATATATAATATATACATATATATGTGTGTCTGTGTGTCTATGTAATATCTTTCGCATGTGCTATGAATAATGATGTCAAGTACACGAATCATACTTGACTCTAATGGAAGACATAGAGAATAATCATTTGACTGAATGAAATTGCAATAGATCGAATAGTTGAGAGAAAATGGTGATTCATGTCGGGATTCGGCCGCAGATAAAGACGGAGCGTCCCGAACACTATCGACCCTCTGAAAAATTTGCTTTCGCGGAACAAATAAATCATTTCTTGAACGGAAACAAAGAAAGGGCTTCGGCAGAGATTACTGATGTATTTCTCTGGCGCTTTTGTGATGCAGCCATATTTTTCACGCGATGTGGAGCGAAATGGTTCATGTGACTTATTCGCAGATTTGTCTGCACATCACCATTCTTTTAGTTTTCTGCAAAAGAAAACTATTGAGATGGCTTTGTCTGTCTGTCCGCAATTTTTTCTGTCCACCCTCAGGTCTTAAAATCTACCGAGGCTAGAGGGTTACAAAATTGGTACGTTTGATCATCCACCCTCCAATCATCAAGCATACCATATTGCAACCTCTAGCCTCAGAAGTTTTATTTTTATTCGAATTTAAAGTGCCTCTGGCACCTCTCTAGGTGCCAACAACACAGGCCACCATCCGGGCCGTGGCTGAAAGATTTATGGCCACGGCTCAGAGTTTCATTGGCCGTAGCTGAGAGTTTAAACAGCATTATATGCCGCACAGAAAACTTGACTGCGCCGAAGATACTTCGGCGTAATTTTTTTACTTGTTTATTATAGGTGACAAGTTGGGAAAACGATGTGAATTCAATGATATCGACATCTAAGTCAGAACGAATCATGAATGGTCATTACTGCTAAAACCCTTATCTTAGACTTAGAACAATGAAAAATACCGAGATTTACTCCGTATAGTGCAATATAGTACATGAAGTTCATAAATCTCATTATAATTGATTCGACTGCTAACATAAACGCAGAAAAAAACCGTTCTATATATTTCCCACTGAAAAATAATGCCGGAAGCATTATTGATGAATCCGGTAAAAAAAAAAAAAAAAAGGAAAAACGTAAAGAGGAGTTCTGCGAATCGAGAATGTTTTGAGCCACATTTTGCCTAACCCTGACGTCTGATAATATGAAACAAAGAGCTGGTATGATTTACGCAGGAAGAAATGGAATGAAGTAGTCGAAGTAGACGAATTATAAAATGCACCGGAAGGATAGTAGGATGAAAAGGGAGAACGAGAGGATAAATTATATAGTTATTAAAATTGAGCAGATTCAGTATTTACCTGCAATTACCGCATTTCTAGACAAGAAAGACTCATATCTAAATAATATTGAGGGTTAAAAAAATCTCCATTATATACCTCAGTATTCTTCTTTACAAATGACACATACGTAATAATCAATGAATGACAGTAATCATTTGATTATTGTACAGCCAGCAATATTCACGGCGTTTGACCTTTATGCGAATTCCATTCCTCACCTCTTCGCTCTTTCATTCCGCGAGAGCGTTTGAATAGCATGCCAAAGTTCAAGCTGTCCTCAAAGATAAGGCTCACTGTTTCGTTTAAGCCCGTTCATTAGTGTCTATTCAGAGCGCTGCAGCAATAGACTATACCTGTAAAAGTATTCCTTTCCTCCGTGCTGACCCAGATACGGGATTTCGAGTCTTCCACCTCTTAGCGACGAGGTAAGTGAGATTCCCTTATCATTCGTCTTCATGTTGCTCACGGAAAATTACAGGTTATATGCCAGTGACACAGTCTCCATAACGATGTGGAACAAGGGTCGAAAAACCAGTAGGGCGCCTTTAAGGCGATAACTCGCGAAGCTTCAAGTTGAACCGTCAAAGGTATCTCTGAACTCTGTACATAAACGTTATGATTAATTGTATTTCAAATAGTCTTCCAACTTCAAACTGCTAATAATATGCTAAACCATACATTGCGAAATAATTCTATGTAGCGGAGGTGAGAAGACAGTTTGACTAAGCCTAGCATTCAAGAAAACTATCGAATTTTGTGCCGAAATCATCAGTTTTGAGAAAAGTATAATGCAGTTATTAAAACATCATTTAAATGTTCATTTATATTATTTTAAAGATAAATCTTATATGGGATGAAGTTTAAAGACTTAAGGTGTTATTTGCCGGAAGAATTCTTCTTTTATTTTAGGTACATTTGGAGATATTAGCGTTTGAATAGCGTTAGGGCCGGGCCGGGTCAGGCCTGGACGCCAGAAACGAGCCTGGTTCAAGTAAGGACTTCGCTTCGCTCTTAATCGTGCAGTCATATTTATGACCTTATTGTATTTCCTCATATACGATTGTATACCCATTGCATTTGCAGTATATTTCGAAGCTTCGTAATCGAAACAAAATAGCATCGTAAAAATTTGTATATTGTAATCTTTTCTTATAACTGCAATAAGCCTCATCAGCAATGCATAGACCTCTTATGAATACAGGTGCTACTCTTCAATATCTTGCATACACTTTCAACTCAATGCGTCAAGCCCTTCTAATTAACCCTTCTACATCATCATTTACCTTTATTTTCTAGGCATTTCACCCCATCCTTTCGACATTTATAAATGTAATGTCCTTGTTCACCAACCATCCTCCCCCAGTCTCTGTTCATAATTTCCTTATATATTAGTTTCAGGCCTATTGTTGAATTTGCTCCACCTTTTAACCTTTTCATTCAAGGAATGTTCAAGTTATCATTTATATCGTAAACTATCGTGATTACTGGAAGTCAGCCTTTCAACCACTCACTAATATAACCTATTTCGTAGATATGTAATTTCTTATAATAATTGATTCGGCTGTCATGTACGAAATATGTCTGTATTTATCGAATTTTCTTTACAAGGACAGACTTGATCTGCTGATACACTTTCTCGTTTATTGTTGATTTTTTTTAATGCTATTAGAAAATTTCATGTCACATAGGGGTTATGCATGAAGCGTTTTTCATACACTCAAACATCATCTGGATTGACACACGTGTGAAAAGGTCATTTAAACATAATATTTATTATCAGCAGCATAGCTTTGCCTGCTACAAGCGCCGTTAGAGAAAGGAAATTAACACACAATGCAATGCAACCTCGTTTTGAATCAAATAGCCTATAAAGATATACGTGAAAAAAAGAAAAATTGCCACATTGTATTTATATAAACTCTATTATAATTAACAGTCGGAACAAAAAAAAAAAAAAAAAACTATCTTTAGTCCCAAGGAATTAATAAGAAAGAAAAGTTGAATTTTAGATTCAACATCATATGAAATGAATATGACACTTTTAGAGCCCTACGTTTCGCGAATATCTTTATGTGCTCCCTGGAGGAGCGTAGCTCGACGATTGCCCTCTAAGATTCCATCCTCTCTTTTATTCTAGGTTTATTGATGATACGTTTGCTCTCTTCAAGGGTGAATACGAGGCTGACCGTTCCTCGACTACGTAAATACACTCACCCGAACATGAAATTTACTATAGAAAAGAGGAGAACAAACTGTCTGTCATTCCTGGACGTTCAAGTATATAGACAAGACAACTCTTTTAACACCACGATTTTTAGAAAGAAAACTTTTACAGGACTCGGATCTAATTTTATAGTAGCTGTTATTTTAATTTTAAGGTTAATTCCATTTTTACCCTCCTTAATAGAGCACTAGTCCTCTCATCTAACTGGAATGCCTTTCACAATGAGATTCTATTTCTAGTTAATTTCTTTAAAGGTAACTGTTTCCCACTATGTTAGATATAGAAAATTAAATAAATTACTAAATAGACATTTCTCTAGAAAACCTGACGTTCCAACTGTACCAAAATGAGTTCTATGCAACCTTTCCATATATCCATGACCTAACCTTTCAAAAGAGATTCACGCAAATTATTCATGACCATTCCCAGCCATATCAGTCAAATTAATTCCCAAAAAATCCTCTTAATATAGGCTACCTTGTTTAAGATTAAAGATCAGCTGTGTCCTTATATGTCTTCTGGTGTCATCTACAAATATACTTGCCCTAAATGTATTTCAGGGATTTACGTGGGATCCACCAGACGGCTACTTAAGGTGCGCATCGATCACATCGGGGAATTAGTTTCCGCACAGGGAGCAGAATCTCAAACCCAGAGCACTCCAATATCAGGAACCATGCAAAACAATGTAAAACCTACATTGACAACAAAGATTTCAGTGTAATCGGCCATACTAACAAACCACAAAAGAGTTAACAATCCTTGAGTCGTTGTTTATAAAAACAACTCGTACCATCATTAAACACCCATACTTCTGCGAGTCAATTGTATTTAGCATAAGTTCGTACTGTGGTGGTTTCCTTCCATTTAGTTCCTAGCTGTCTCACCTCTAGGTTGGTTGTGTTTTTATTTTTATCGATTTCTTTTTACTCTTATGTATTTTAAATGAACTTTTAGACTATACTTTTAACTTTTTTATGTTTTTATCTTTTCTTATGTGCAGCCCAGAAGATGTAATTCTGTGAACAATTACGAAACGTCGGCAAAATAATAAAAAAGACAGCCTAGTGATGTGTGGTTTTCGTCCGTCTTCCTCTGACTATATATATATATATATATATATATATATATATATATATATATATATATATATATATATATATATACATATATATATATATATATATATATATATATATATATATATATATATATATATATATATATAGTATCATTCGAGCTACAAATGTCCTTTAATAAATCATATTCGCTCTACCTCGGAATTGATATATTGTCATATATGTACCGAGGGGGAATTTTTTAGTGATAATAATTTCGTACCCCCATGGGATCGAACCACCGTCCAGTAGGAGGCGGGGAACGAAATCAGGATCGGACAGTGACACTACCGAAACGATCTGATTTCGTTCCCCGTCCTACTGGACGGTGGTTCGATCCATGGGGGTACGAAATTATTATCAACTAAAAAATTCCCCTCGGTACATATATGAAAATATATCAATTCCGAGGTAGAGCGAATATGATATTAAAGGACATTTGTAGCTCGAATGATTTATATGAATCACGGTGATGTGATAAATATCATATATATAGTATGTGTGTACGTATGTATATTATTACTAGTGATGTATGAGAAAACGTTGGGAGCTGACTGTCACGCATATTTCGCTCATTTAGAAAGGCAGTTTAATATATAGACGCAAAAAATCAAACACCTTCTGAGAAAAAGTTTAGGCTGTGCTATCAAAGTCATTCTAGGTGATCCTTAATCCTGATCCAAGAAAAACAAACATTGAATGTTTACGTTTTCATTCATTGATTTCCAAAAAATATCTTCCATAAGTATTATGAGAAAAACACTTTACATGTTTGATACTAAAACAAACATGAGATCTCCTCTGTCTTTTCTGTTGTATAACTTATACTCGTTTACTTCAACACCCATAAACGTATTTGCTTACACACTATTTAGGGGACTTGCTTAATTATTCAGCAGACGTTTGCGGCGTAGAAAATTGTTATTCGATAAGCAAAACTTCACATTCCGCTACCTTCCTTTTGTCTGTTTGATTCAATACTATGTCGTTTTGTGTTCTGATATCGACTCTGCTATAAATGAACAAAGTAAGTCGTTATGGCCTTCAACGAATGGTGCTGTTCTTAAACATAATAAATGCAATGTTCTTATCATATGCATATAAATGTAAATAGTAGTCTGCAGGGCT
>NC_061107.1:115429870-115432370 GCF_015104395.2 Macrobrachium nipponense
CTAAACTAACAGACCCCTTTTAAACATTGTTAGGCTTATTACAGACCAGTTAGTATTAAACAAACCTGTACTTGGAAGCTTTCCCAAAATTTGAATTTTATTCTTCTAATGCATTCACCAATAACACTTGAATTGAGCAGGAATTTCCTAAATATTTAACTTACAATTTATTTAGACTACTGTATGTAGGGGTTATTTTATGTATAGCAACAAACTAAACATCCACCTTTGTAAAAATTACAGTATCAGGAAACATTCAAACTGTATTAGAAACCAGATTTGTGAAGCTCACTTCAAGATATTGAGTTGTACAAATTTAAGTGGAGGTAACAGTCCTCACAACTGCCACGTGCAGTTTCACCTTCAAGAGATGAATAGTAACTCCCGCCTCCACAAACCCCAGCTACATAAAATACCAATTCCCAGGGTACTCGTTTTATTAAACTACTAACTGCCACCCCTCGTACCGGGGCGTATTATATTTGCGCGCGTTTAGAGATTAAGAAGTGTTACGATTGAGCGCTGAAAATTGATTACAGTTGCGCGCCTCTTTTCCCCTTTTTTCTTTCAGTTCTTTCTTGTTAACTGCCCCACTGCATGGTTATGATAAGATAATGAGCATTTCGAACACCTGACAAAGTTCACAGCTTATAAGTGTATTCATTTGGAGTAAGCTAAGTTAGTTCCAATAGCTCTCCTTTTTTTAGTCTGAAACATGATGCTATTCACACTATCTGAAACCGAGAAAGAATGACATCCTTGATTCACAATGGATACACATACAGGATCTACAGAATTTTTAAATCATCGAAAAATTTCAGAATCTTGAATTTAAACCTAGTCCGTTCACATGGCTTTTGAAGTAACTATCCAGAATGCATTCAACTTTGTATTCCCAAAGCTGGGTTACAATACCTACCTGCTTCGTATTATTTTTTCAGACGTCTTCAAGTGCATTGATGAAGTGTGGTAGAAATTTACAATAATATGCTACAATGACAGCACAAGTAGACATACAAATGACTGGGAAAACAGATATCCATACCTATATATATATATATTTATATATATATATAATATATATATAAATATATATATATATATATATATATATATATATATATATATATATATATTTACATACATAAATACATTTATGAATAGACAGGTTAGAGTAGTGAATGTGGTGTATGATGAAGACTCGTTTCTGGAATGGAGTAATAAACGTTCAGTTTCTATTCATCTAACATTGGCGAGCATTTTCAAAGCTCATATCTAGCTATATCCTAAATTAAAACCCTTGCCATTTGAATTGGTTATCCGAAAAACAGATACGAGCAATTTTTCAAATTACCCATTTTTCAGCCAAGTTCCAATTAGTGAAGCGCTTTGCACCTCTAGAGTCAGAGAAGTAAGTTCATTAATGTTTTTAATGGTTAAAAATTAACAGTCATTTGAAATTTTTTCTATAAGCTTTGGTAATGGTCTGGGATTACGCAACCAGCACTGCTATGTAAACTTTACATGGCATTTTTAAGGCCTCAATTAAAGCCAGTTACCATCACATTTTTGAAAAACGCTTAAATATCCTATAATATTTTTCGTGTGTCTGTTTTGCAGCGTTTGATACAAACCTTTTTTTTTACAAAATGGAATGAGTGGCTCTACCTTTAATATTCTCGGCAAAGATAAACAAGGGCCTAGACATGGTATTCAATAATAAATATTAATATCAAATAAATTTCATATAAATATAAATCTTCATAAATATTCATATAAATATAATCATAACACGAAGAGATATGTCAATATAGTCCATAGGAGAATAGAGAAAAAAAAGACTAGTAGCTCGATAATTTCGCCTTCCACCAGGCCTCTTCAAGACCTTTATTTTAACTAAAATAAAGCTCTTGAAGAGGCCTGGTGGAAGGTGAAATTATTGAGCTACTAGAGTCTTTTATTCTCTCTTTTCTCCTGTGGACTTTATTGACATAATATTCATAAAAGGCCGATTATTGGTATGGTGTATGTATGAAACTTATTTGGTAGTAGGTTATATTTTAAAATCCCAATTTTCTACGACCAGTGTCACAATTTTCAGCTGCTTTGCTCGCGATCCCCTTTAGATATGACAGTTATTCATTTAGTTTTCTCTGTTATCCTGGGCTTGTATATGGTTCCGACCAATTAAAATTAGCTACTTGGTTACTATCATTTTTCTAACGTGTCGTGTGAATGCAAAGGTGTGGAATCCAATGCATCTTTCTCCAGATGTATTAAATGGCAGGCCAGTTGCTCTGTGTATTTCTAGGTGTAGAAGGTACAATATTATTTAGGCTGGTGATTTAAATTGCATTTCAATTATATGTTTGTTTTATTGCCCCCTCACGTTTTTCTTCACATATTAAGCGTGGATTGGTTACTTTTCAAAAATCTACCGGTGTACTAATCCGTCCATCTGTTTTTGTTTTTTCTACAAGAGCAGTCGTCCCTTTGAAAA
>NC_061107.1:115437370-115439723 GCF_015104395.2 Macrobrachium nipponense
CTCGTGGCGGTGTACGTAGTCGGTTGGTTTCTTGCGCCATTTCTTCTTATGATGGTGGGAAGAAACTCTGTTTCTTTTACCGTGTTGATAGTCGGTTTTTCTCTAATATATGTAATGCTTCAAGCATAACGTAGGCGTTCGGTCCGGTGCATGGTCAATAAGTCTATGTTCTTTATAAGCTCAGCTCTTTCTGGTCTCCTGTTATGTTTTTCCCTATAGTGAATGAAAATGGCCCCTTCTTGAAGATGACACGAGAGACGCTTGGAGAGTCAGGTAGTGGTCATCCCGATATAAGAATGGTGGCATCCATCCACCGAGCATGTGAATTCGTAGATGACACTCCTTCTCTTCAAAGACGTTTACTGGGGGCGCCGGGTTGTTTCTAAGAAGCAGCTGGCTGTTTTCATGCTTTTGTAATAAATTATGAGGCTTAATTTTATCACTTTCTGTATGGGAGGAGACATTTCACTGATTATTTTCCTTATAGCCTTTTCATCTTCCAAATATTTGTGGTGCATATGATTTTTATCAAATATTTTTATAGCTCCCACTTGTCTTAGTTACGGTCGTTCTTTCTTGGTGCCATTTATTTATGGAGTCCCTCGTTGGCGTTCGACCATAGGTTGTTTGAAAAGTTATTATTAATGAGAACTTGTGTAGACCTTTCGATCCCTGGTGGTCTCCATGTGGAACAGTGTGTAAGGGCGCGGCGGACGAAGGCATCTACCACCGATCTTTATACCTGTCTGGGCACTCGCTGACCCATTAAGGCATAGACCCGGGTTGTGGGTTTCTTGTAAACCGTGGTGGTGTATCCGTAGGGTCTGCTGTACGGCCTGCCGCCAAGAGGTGGGTACCCCAACCAACCACACCCAAGACGCTAATAACCCCGTCCAAACTACGTAGGTCTGAACGCCTCAGGGGGGAGATTTCGTTACCATCCAACGACTAATTAAAATAATAATAATAATAATAATATAATAATAATAATAATAATAATATAGAACTTCAGTAATGTAAGCTCCCTTCAGTACGCTCCCTTGTGTATGCTCCCGTCTTTATGCCCCCTTCCATATACTCACTTCAGTATGCTCCCATCTGTATGCTTCCATCTGTATGCTCCCTGCTGTATGCTCTCGTCTGTGAGCTCCTTTCTGGATGCTCCCTTCTGTGTGTTCCTATATGCTCTATTGTGTGTTCTTGCATGCTCCTCTCTCTCTATATGCTTCCTTCTATAAACTCCCTTTTGTGTACTCCCTTCTGTATGGTCTTTTCTGTGCTTCTGTGGAAATTCATCCTGTGAAAATGAAATATGAATTTGAAAAAGTTGAAGAGTGTATAGAACGTTCATCAATGTTTATACTCGGAAATATTAATAACCATTATAATAGAATTAAGTGACTAAATATAAATGACAAAACCCAACCCCAGACTTCTCTCTCTCTCTCTCTCTCTCTCTCTCTCTCTCTCTCTCTCTCTCTCTCTCTCTCTGTATGCTTCCAGTACAAACTGCTGTACAAATATTTGGGCAGGTATAGTTTCTTTCAATCGAAAAGTTTTTATTATTTTATTAAAGGCATTTACTGATATTTTATCTGTTCAGTCAACTGATTCCAAATGACAACGTTTATTTTATATTAGCAGAATATCAATGGACAAATATTGTCTTATTGCGAAGATCAGATAATATATTTTGAAAGGAATTTCGTATAGAACAGAATAGGAAATTTAGGCCATTTGCTGGGACCCTATGATGTCATTCAACGCTGAAAGGGGGAAAAGTCAGATGGAAGAAAGAATATGAACGGAGATACATTAAAAGAATCGAAAGAGGTTACAGCTAGGAGTCGAAGGGATGCTGCAAAGACCCTTAAGTCATGCCTATAGTGCACCACGTGTGGTGCACTGTAATTGCAATAATTGACAAATATCCTCATAATTGCAGAAGACAGAACAAGTCCATGGCATACTAGATTTTACCACTATGAAAAGTATGGGAATAACCAATTATCACCAGAATATTCCATCATCGTTCCATATTAGAAAATGGTTGATAAGTTCAATAATTACATTCAAGTATATCATGACAATCACGTATTCAATCCTTTATTGTTGAATAGACAAATACATTTCGGGTAGCATCTGTTATCTCTAGTTAATAAAACTGTATCAAAATACGCAAAAATAAAAAGTATAATTTAATTTTATCATTAGCTTATCGTATTGATTAGGGTGACCACGTGGCCACCTCCAGTTCTTTTTCTAGAGAAGGAATTCGATGTATTTTTGCTTAAAATAGAGGAGCTGACGCCATCTATTGATAGAACGTAGGCATTTTAATACGTGGGTGAGT
>NC_061107.1:115440223-115487723 GCF_015104395.2 Macrobrachium nipponense
GGGTGGGCCGGGCCTACCGCGGGTTCACGGGACGGGCGGGCAGGGGTCCGCCACTGGTCCCGGGACGGGCGGGCCAGCCCGCCGCGGGTCGCGGGACGGGTGGGCAGGGGTCCGCCACTGGTCCCGGGACGGGCGGGCAAGGGCCCACCGCGGGTCACGGGACGGGCGGGCAGGCATCCGCCACTGGTCCCGGGACGGGCGGGCAAGGGCACGCTGCGGGTCCCGGGACGGGTACGGGCGGGCAGGGGTCCACCACTGGTCCCGGGACGGGCGGGCAAGGGCCCCCCCCGCCGCGGGTCCTGGGACAGGCGGGCAGTGGTCCGCCACTGGTCCCGGGATGAGGGCGGGCAAGGGCCCGCCGCAGGTCCCGGGCCGGGACGGGCGGGCAGGGGTCTGCCACTGGTCCCCGGGAAGGGCCGGGCAAGGGCCCGCCGCAAGGTCGCCGGGATGAAGCGGGAAGGCGTCGCCACTGATCCCCAGGGACAGGGGGAGGACGGCACGCGCGGTTCCCGGACGGGCGGGCAGGCGTGTGCCTACTTGGTTCCCGGGACGGCGGCAAGGAGCCGCCGCGGGTCCCAGGACGGGCGGGCAGGTTTGGGTGTCCCCGACACTGGTCCTGGGACGTACGGGCAAAGGCCCCGCCGAGGGTCCGGGCGGTTGAGGGCAGGCGTTCCCCCCACTGGTCCCGACGGGACCGGGCAAAGGGCCACGCCCAGGGTCCGGGGGGGGGGGGTCCCGGGGGCATGGGGGGCGGCAGGGGAGAGGTCCCACGCCACTGGTCCCGGAACCGGAGCGGGCAAGGGTGCCCCCCGCGGTGTCCCCGGGACGGCCGGGCAGGCGTCCGCCACATTGGTCACGGGACCAGGCGGGCAACGGGCCCGCCGCGGGTCGCGGGTTGGGTGGGCAGGGCTCCGTCCACTGATCCCGGGACGGGCGGGCTGGGCCTGCGTGGGTACCGGGACGGGTGGAGAGGGGGCAGGCGTCCTCCGCCACTGTGGGTCCTCGGGTACGGGCAGGCAAGGTCCCCCCGCGGGTCCCGGGACGGCGGGCAGGCATCCCGGGCCATTGGTCGGGACGGTTGCGGGCAAGGGCCGCAGAGGAGTCCGCCGGGTTGGTGTGGGCAGGCATCCGGCCAACTGGTCCCGGGACGGGCGGGCAAGGCCCGGCCGGGTGGGTCCAAGGACCGGCGGGCGGGCAGGTGGCCGCCACTGGTCCCTGGGAAGTACCGGGCAAACGGGCCAGCCGAGGGTCCGGGGACGGGGAGGGGGCAGGCAGTTACCCACTGGTCCCATGGGAACGGGCGGGCCAAGGGCCCGCCGAGGGTCCCGGGTGGGCCGGGCAGGGGTCCGCCAGGGTACCGGGACGGGCAGGCAAGGGCCCCCCGCGGGTCCCGGGACGGGAGGGCAGGGCCAATCCGGGGCCCACTGGTCACGGGGGGACAGGCGGGCAGGGCCCGCCGCGGGTCGCGGGGGTTGGGTGGGCAAGGCATCACCACGGTCCCGGGCAGGGGTGGTGCGAGGGGCCCACGCGTTGTCCAGGGACAGGGGGAAGGCGCCGCCACTGGTCCCGGGGAGGGAGGCGCGGGCCTAGCTGTTGGTACGGGAGGGAGGCAGGCGTACAGCCAACTGGTCCTGGGACGGGCAGGCAAGGTACCCCGCGGGTCCCGGGAGGGCGGGCAGGCATACGCCACTGGTCCCGGGGACTGGGAGGGAAAGGGCCCGCCGCGGGTCGGCGTGGTTGGGTGGGAGGCATCCGCCATGTGGCCCGGGACGGGCGGCAAGGGCCCACAGCGTGTCCCGGGATGGGCGGGCCAGGCGTCTGCCACTGGTCCCGGGACGGGCGGGCTGGGCCTGCTGTTGGTACCGGGACGGGCGGGCAGGCGGTTCTGCCACTGGACCCGGGACGTACGGGCAAAGGCCCGCCGAGGGTTCCGGGACGGGAGGGCAGGCATCTGCCACTGGTCCCGGGACGTACGGGCAAAGGCCCGCCGAGGGTCCCGGGACGGGAGGGCAGGCGTCCGCCACTGGTCCCGGGACGGGCGGGCAGGGCCCGCCTCGGTCCCGGGATGGGCGGGCAGAGGTGTCCGCCACTGGTCCCGGGACGGGCGGGCAAGGGCCCCCCGCGGGTCCCGGGATGGGCGGGCAGGCGTCCGCCACTGGTCACGGGACGGGCGGGCAAGGGCCCCCGCGGGCCGCCGGGCGGGGGTTCGGGCGGGTTGGGCGGGCAGGCATCCTCCACTGGTCCTGGGACGGGCGGTGCAACGGGCCCACCGCGTGTCCCCTCCTGATCGGGCGGGCAGGCGTCCACCACTGGTCCCGGGACGGGCGGGCTGGGCCTGCTGCTGGTACCGGGACGGGCAGGCAGGCGTCCGCCACGGGTCCCGGGACGGGCGGGCAAGGGCCCGCCGTGGGTCCCCGGACGGGTGGGCAGGCGTCCGCCAGTGGTCCCGGGACGTGCGGGCCGGGCCCGCCGTGGGTCCTGGGATGGGCGTTCAGGCGTCCGCCACTGGACCCGGGACGGTTGGTGTGGGCCCGCCATGGGTCCAAGGACGGGCGGGGAGGCATCCGCCACTGGTCCCGGGGACGGGCGGGCAAGGCCCACCGCGTGCCCCTGACGGGCGGGCAGGCGTCCGCCACTAGTTTCGGGACGGCGGGCTGGGCCTGCTGCTGGTACCGGGACGGGCAGGCAGGCGCCGTCCGCCACGGGTCCCGGGACGGGTTGGGGGGCAAGGGCCCGCCGTGGGCCCCGGACGGGTGGGCGGGAGGCGTCCGCCAGTGTCCCGAGGACGGGAGGGCCTGGGCCCGGCCGTGTGGGTCCTGGGAGGGATGGGAGTTCAGGCGTCCGCCACTGGACCCGGGACGGTTGGTGTGGGCCCGCCATGGGTCCAAGGACTGGCGGGGAGGCATCCGCCACTGGTCCCGGGACGGGCAGGCTGGGTCCGCCGCAGGTCCCGGGACGGGAGGGCAGGTGTCAGTCACTGGTCCCAGGACGGGCGGGCCGAGCCCGCCGCGGGTCCCAGGATGGGCGGGCAGGCGTCCGCCACTGGTCCCGGGACGGGCGGGCTGGGTCCGCCGAGCGTCACAGGATGGGCGGGTAGGTGTCCGCCACTGGTCCCGGGACGGGCGGGCAGGTGTCCGCCACTTTTCCCGGGACGGGCGGTATGGGCCCGCCGCAGGTCCTGGGACGGGCGGGCAGGTGTCTGCCACTGGTCCCGGGATGGGCGGGCTGGGTTGCCGCGGGTCCCGGGACGGGCTGGCAGGCGTCCGCTACTGGTCCCGGGACGGGTGGGCCGGGCCTTCTGCGGGTCCCAGGATGGGTGTTCAGGCATCCGTCACTGGTCCCGGAATGGGCGGGCCGGGCCCGCCGCGGGTCCCGGGTCGGGCGGTAGGCTTCCGCCACTGGTCCTGGGACTGGCGGGCTGGGCCCGAAGCAGGTCCTTGGGACGTCGGGGCAGGTCCCGCCACTGGTCCCGGGATTGGCGTGCCGGGCCTGCCACGGGTCTGGGATGGGCGGGCATGGCGTTCGCCACTGGTCCCTTGGACGGGCGGGCCGGGCCGGTACGTCGCGGGTACCGGGACGGGCGGGCAGGCGTCCGCCACTGGTCCCGGGACGGGCGGGCCGGTACCGTTGCGGGTACCAGGACGGGCGGGCGGGCAGGCATCCGCCACTGGTCCTGGGATGGGTGCGGGCGGGCAGGTCCGCTACTGGTCCCAGGACGGGCGGGCTGGGCCCGCTGTGGGTCCCGGGACGGGCGGGCGGGTAGGTGCCCGCCACTGGTCCCGAGACGGGTGGGCTGGGCCCGCCACAGGTCCCGGGTTGGGCGGGTAGGCGCCCGATACTGGTCCTGGGACGGGTAGGCCGTGTTCGCCGCGGGTCCGGGGACGGGCCGGCAGGCGCCTGCCACTGGTCCTGGGAAGGGCTGGCCTGGCCTGCTGTGGGTCCTGGGACGGGTGGGCAGGGGCATACCACTGGTCCTGGGACAGGCGGGCCGGGCTGCCGCGGTTCCGGGACGAGCGGGCAGGCGTCCGCCACAGGTCCCGGGACGGGCGCCGGGCCCGCCACGGGTCCCGGGATGGGCGGGCAGGCGGCCGCTACTGGTCCCGGGAAGGGCGGGCCAGGACCAGGCCCGCTGCGGGTAATAGGGAACGGGCCGGGCATGGCTCCCGGCCCTGTGGTTCTTGGGCTTGGGAATTGGGGGTGGCCCTGGCGGACCCGGCCGCTGGTCTCGGGTGACTGACTGGCAGGTGCCAGTCACTGGTTCCCGGGTACAGGGCGGGCCAAGTTACCTCGCTTGCTGTTTCCGGGATGGGTGGGAATGGGTGGAGCCAACCGCCTACTGGTCCCGGGTACGGGGGGCGGGCCAGGCGTCCGCCCACTGGTCCCGGGACGGGCGGGGCTGGGTCCGCCGAGCGTCAACGGGTTATGGGCGGGCGTAGGGTGTCCTCCACTGGTCCCGGTGACGGGGCGGGGCAGGTGTCCGCCGCACTTTTCCCCGGGGACGGGTCGGTATGGGCCCGCCGCCGTCAGGTCCTGGGACGGGGCGGGCATGGTGTCTGCCACTGTCCCGGGATGGGCGGGCTGGGTTGCCGCGGGTCCCGGGACGGGCTGGCAGGCGTGTCCGCTACTGGTTCCCGGGACGGGTGGGCCGGGCCTTCTGCGGGTCCCAGGATGGGTGTTCAGGCATCCGTCACTGGTCCCGGGATTGGGGCGCGGGCCCGGGCCCCGCGCGGGTCCCGGGTCGGGCGGTAGGCTTCCGCCACTGGTCCTGGGACTGGCGGGCTGGGCCCGACGCAGGTCCTGGGACAGTCGGGCAGGCGTCCGCCACTGGTCCCGGGATTGGCGTGCCGGGCCTGCCACGGGTCCCGGGATGGGCGGGCATGCGTTCGCCACTGGTCCCTGGACGGGCGGGCCGGTACCGTCGCGGGTACCAGGACGGGCGGGCAGGCGTCCGCCACTGGTCCCGGGACGGGCGGGCCGGTACCGTTGCGGGTACCAGGACGGGCGGGCAGGCGTCCGCCACTGGTCCTGGGATGGGCGGGCGGGCAGGTGTCCGCTACTGGTCCCAGGACGGGCGGGCCGGGCCCGCTGTGGGTCCCGGGACGGGCGGGTAGGTGCCCGCCACTGGTCCCGAGACGGGTGGGCTGGGCCCGCCACAGGTCCCGGGTTGGGCGGGTAGGCGCCCGATACTGGTCCTGGGACGGGTAGGCCGTGTTCGCCGCGGGTCCGGGGACGGGCCGGCAGGCGCCTGCCACTGGTCCTGGGAAGGGCTGGCCTGGCCTGCTGTGGGGTCCTGGGACGGGTGGGCAGGGGCATACCACTGGTCCTGGGGACGGGCCGGGCCGGGCTGCGCGGTTCCGGGACGGGCGGGCAGGCGTCCGCCACAGGTCCCGGGACGGGCGGGCAAGGGCCCGCCGTGGGTCCCCGGACGGGTGGGCAGGCGTCCGCCAGTGGTCCCGGGACGGGGCGGGAGCCGGGCCCGCCGTGGGTCCTGGGATGGGGCGTTCAGGGTCCGCCACTGGACCCGGGACGGTTGGTGTGGGCCCGCCATGGGTCCAAGGACGGGCGGGGAGGTGCCCGTCACTGGTCCCGGGACGGGCGGGCTAGTACCGCTGCTGTTCCCGGGATGGGATGGGAGGCGCCCGCTACTGGTCCCGGGACGGGCGGGCCGGCACCGCCGCCGGTCCGGGCAGGCGCCCGCCACTGGTCCTAGGATGGCAAGTGGGTCCTCCGCGGGTCCCGGGACGGGCAGTCAGGCGTCCGCCACTCGTCCCGGGACTGCCGCCAGTCCCACCGCGGGTCCCGGTACGGGCGGGCAGGCGTCTGCGACTGGTCCTGGGATGGGCGGTTCTGACCCGCCTTGGGTCCTGGGACGTGTGGGCAGTCGTCCGCCACTGGTCCTGGGACGGGCGGGCTGTAACCGTCACTGGTACTGGGACGGGCGCGCAGGCGCCCGCCACTGGTCCGGGGACGGGCGGGCAAGGGCCGCTGCGGGTTATGGAACGGGTGGGCAGGCTCCCGCCACTGGTCTTGGGACTGGCGGGCCTGGCCCGCCGCTGGTCTCGGGACGTGCGGGCAGGTGCCTGCCACTGGTCCTGGGACGGGCGGGCCAGGACCGCCGCTGGTCCCGGGATGGGCTGCTAGGCGCCCGCCACTGGTCCCGGGACGGGCGGGCTGGGCCCGCTATGGGTCCCGGGACGGGCCGGCAGGCGTCCGTCACTGGTCCTGGGATGAGCAGGCCGGGCCCGCCGCGTGTCCCGGGACAGGCGGGCAGGCGTCCGCCACTGTTCCCAGGATGGGCAGGCCGGGCCCACCACTTGTCCCGGGACAGGCGGGCCCGGCCAGTAGCGGGTCCCTGGACGGTTGGGCAGGCGTCTGCCACTGGTCCCAGGATGGGTGGGCAATGCCCACTACATGTCCCGGGATGGGCGGGCTAGGCCCGTCCGGGTCCCGGTACGGGCCGGCGGTTTATGCCATGTGTCCTGGGACGGGTTGGCCTGGCCCGCCGCCGGTCTCGGGACAGGCGGGTGATGCCTGCTACGGGTACCGGGACGAGAGGGCGGTCTCCGCCACGTGTCCCGGGACAGTTTTGCCGGGCCGGCCGCGGGTCCTCAGGTCGGGCCACCAGTATTTGGGCCCCCGTCGGGAAGATGAGTAGATTAGAACGCCGTAGGTGGAGCTCTTGGCGGGGAGGAGACTTGGTCTGGCTGCCATGGGTGGGGCCTCTAGAGGGGAATTAAATGGGTTGGGCTGCCAGGAGTGGGCCCCCCATTGGGGAGGCGACTGGGTATTGCCGTCAGGGTTGAGGATCCTTGTGGGGAGGCCACCGATTTTGTCCCCTTGGGTGGGGCCCCTGGTGGGGAGGAGATCGGGTCAGGCTGTCTGGCGTGGGGTAGACGGCCAAGAGGAAAAAAAAAAAAAGTCTAGTTTTTCAGACCAAGCCAATTTCGCGCTAAGTGCTCTTTGCTTTAAAACTAAACAAAGAAACAGACTGAAAACAAGGGCAGTTAATGGGGCTCTTTTCTCTCTGCTAGTTGCATGAAAGGTTCTGGAGGGTCATGTGCTCATTTTACTCCTGCAAATGATATGTTTTCCAGAATAATAATCATGCACAGTTATTCCAGAACATCAGAGAACATGAATTTGATTTGAAAGAAGATTCTTAAAGATATACTTTACAATTATTATTGTTATTAATTTCTTCATCATGGGATAGGTATCAGTACCAGTCATGTTTAATTATATATATTTATTTTAAATTACTACTCAGTGATGCTATTTTGATTTTTGATGTTTTGGAGTGTTTAAAGAGATGTATGAGTGGGCCTATCAACTCACATATCTTCGTGTTAATTCGTTATCAGTTTAGTTTACACTATGGAAAAAAGTGACGTTAATTTGTTCATAACAATTGTTCATAACATTAACTAATTATTTATAATTACATTTTTTTCGTTTTTGTAGACAGAAATGTTTCATTTGTATTTTTTTCTTAATTATGTAAATTGTAAGATATTAAAGACTGCAAAGAAATCATACATATATTCATTATTTTGTCAAATTATAAAAATGTGTTAAATATCAGAAACAGTGTAAGATAATAATTACGATAAAACCTACAATTTTGTACGATATTTTTACTGAAACCCCCATAATTTAGAGGAGCCAGTACGATAAATCCAACCCGAGAGTGTGGCAACACTGGGCAGGAGGAGCAGCTGGCAGCTGCACAAACGCATCAGTAACCCGCATACGTTCAATTCTGAGCCGGGGTTGTCAAGTTGTCAAGTACTCTTTATATCTAAGTCCGGTTTTTCTTGTTTATTCATCAAAATGCCAAGGAAGAAGCAGTCAAGAAAGCGTACATTAGCTAGAGAAAGGTTGAAAAAAAAAAAAAAAAAAAAAAAAAAAAAAACTCAGAAAGATAACAAAAAAGAACACCAAGATGAAGCATGTGCATTCATCACCTCCCAGGCCTAGCTGGCGACAATGAGTGGGGTCGTGCCTCATCATACCCACCCCCTGGGGGGGTTTAATATCACTTTTTAAAGTGGGGGGACCAGATACCATAGAAGTATGCTGTTAAAATAAGAAAATCAAGCTTAAGTAAATTTTTATATTGATGCCTATGCGGTTTTCACTGAGAATTTCATTACACAAACTTTAACACGATATCTCAAAACTATGTTTTTCAGTATATGGGTCGCTTTAAAACCCTAAGGCTTTTTTTATTTGTTGTCCTATTTTCAAAATTCAAATATCATTGAAATCCTTGATAAATTCTACATCGAAAGAATTGGAAGAATTTCCAAATTATTCCAATTTCTATTTTTTATGAATTTTTGAATTAAGTATTTAAATAAAAAATTTTTATATCAATGAATTTTTTTTTTTAAATCTTTCTCAATTCATTGGATAGAGCAACTCTTTGTGAGTATTAATTGCTTTAGTTATTAAAATTTAGTCAAAAACTAAGGACGCCTAAGGGCTTTAATGCAATGGATCTAAAAACCGGGAAAAAAATTAATTTAAAAAAAACGAATGGATAGAAATTTATGAAACTTTTTGTAGTAACTTTCCATTAGGTGACTTATAAATGGGTAGCAAAACATAATTTCTCCAGGCAATATTCCGATACCCTCCCCCCCAACTTAGGCGGTCCCCTTAATGGGAAGTATCATCATGTAATGGCCTTAAAGTGACGTTACGGGCAGACATATGGCATTCTCGTCTCAGTAATTGTAAAGTAAGATAACAGAATAGGCTAGGCTAAGAAGAGATTAAACAGTAACAAGTATTCTGACTTGAATAGATATTTGTATTGAGAACGTTTGCTATGATGATCATTACTATATTCCTACTATGCTTTTCAGGGATGGCGAGTCATCGTTTTTCTCAAATATCATTCAAACTAATTATTTGATTGAAATGGCACTTTAACACAACGTACAAAATACCTCTCCTAACTTTTGGTAATATAGTGCATTGTCAAATGGTGTTAGCTAAGGAGTTTACTTTTAAAGGCAACATCGTATGAGTCAGCAGGAGTCATTTACAGATTCGAACGCCCGCTATCCCCATCCCTTCCCTCTCCCTCCCTCCCTTTCTCTCATTTCCTTTGTCGCCGTGTTTCTCGTTTCGCCCCCAATAATACCGTTTTCCCTGATATTTTTCAATACCAACAGATAATTGGAGAGTTCATAATGAAAAGGATAGCGAGGTTTGGCGTAATGACCAATCATAATGGTTAATTTTCCGCAATGTATTTGTTTACAATATCTTTGGCGCGTCAGGTAATACCGTGATGACAGGGAGTGTCTATCAGCTGGAGCAATCGCACAGCGCACAATAAGTACTCACTGTGTAATTAATGGAGACGTATTTTTCATTGCTGTCTTGGCCGCCTTAATACTTTGTACGCATTCGTTGCAGAAATACATTTGCAATACGACTCCTAACTATATACAAAATGGAGAAAGCTGCCAATAGAATGAGGCTCAATCACAATAGGGAAGTGAATCTTCATAACACACTCACGCGAAAAGCATACACACACACACACACACACACACACACACACACACACATATATATATATATATATATGTATGTATGTATGTATGTATGTATGCATGCATATATTTATGTATGTATACATTTTTATGTGCTCATTCAAAATCATTCAAATTCACAAGAAACAAGTATACATGCATACAATGATGACATGATAGTGATACTAGTTTCCCCTAAATTATACCCATTTGCTTTGTTTTTCCCTTGTAGAATTCACCAGCTGACGCAATAAGGAGGTAGACAAAGCTCAGCCTTTTTCGGTGGTTTGGAAAGTGAGCAGACTTCGTCTCTCTTGGCCTTGGTGAACAGAGTGACAGTCATATGCTCTTTAGCCTACTCCCATTATATAATTTAAGAAAATACAATAACAGTAATTAAATGAACAAAGAATTTACAAAAACCTATATATTTATAGCATCCAGTATTACTTAATATAATATTAAATATAATAGGCAGGAAAGTGGGGGTCCGAGACGGAAGATAAGATCAGTAAGGTGGTTGAGGCAACGCCATCTTGAATTTACTAAATCAAGATGGCGTTGGTTGAGGGCGGGATGAGGTGGGGAAGGTTCAGGGAGGGAGGTAGGGAGGAACGGGATGGGGATAATGGATGTTTGTTCGAAAGCATAGGTTGGCGAAGCTTGACAACACGATGTAAGTCAAGAGTAACCGCCTAAAACAACAACATTTGACAATGCACTATATTACCAAAAATTAGGGGGAGGTGTCTTGTACACTGTGTTAAAGTACCATTTTAATCAATTTAATTAGTTTGAAAGATATTTGAGAAAAACGATGACTCGCGGTCCGTGAAATCCATAGTAATAGTTCTGTTAATAATGCTACTACTGCTGCTGATGATGATGATAACAGCGGGCACAAGTAAACTTATCAAATAAGAAGAGCAGGTGGTGAATACTTTGTAGAAATGAAAATTTTCAGGTTATTTGCTTTCATAGTTTGATGCTCTCCAAGACTATTTTTGTTTATCATACTGTCCTAAAATGCTTTTGCCTTGGATTATCCTCATTTCATACGAGCTTTGATTTCTCACAAGTAAAATAATGATTGTAATGTAATATTTGTCATCTGCTATCCAGTTTTTTTTTTTTTTTTTTTTTACATTTATTGCTTTCTTTATTTACTGAAGTCACACATAGCGCTTATGATTTCTAATTTGTTTATTCATAATTTCTCTTCGTGTTTAAATTTACTATTTTAGTAATTCTAACCTTTCTTTCCTTTCCCATTAATTCTTATACTTTACTTTCCACTTAATTTATTGTTCCTTATGCAACAGAGTTCTTTCATGACTATAAGCAAACTATTCACCAAGGAAGCACAAGACCTTCAACCTGAATATTAACCTCTAAGATAGGACACTTTCAATTCGCCTAAATATTCGGTCTCCTATGTAGGTCTCTGGTGTTGAAGGAAAAGGCTGCTGGTGAGGACGTCAGGACGTTATACGCAAATGACGATCCTACAACTGTGAATCGAGGTCTCGTTACTATTATTTGCTCTCTAAATGTTTGCATTAGTTTCACCTCACTCCGCTATTAACCTCATCATACATTGCCATATTTGAACGTTATGTGTTCCTACGTTAGGTAACTTACTGAAATAGATCAGCCTAACAGCATGAACTAATTTTAGTTTTTCATTCGTTCATATATTTTCAAATTGCTGTATCATTTCAAATATTTTTATTTTTCACGCGTTATTAGGGTTTTTCTGTTATCAGAAATTCATGCAAACATTTGATTAGAGCACAAGAATTGTTCACGTATAACCATATTAAAGTTTCCAAAGGTATTATTGAGTGAAATCAATCGCTTGTGTGTCAACAGCAGAGTTATAGCCATTCCCCACTGCTGTTTGCACAAGCTTCCCTATCTGGCTGGGAATCTGTTCCCCCTTTAAGCGACTATTATCAATGATAAAGCTATTCGAATGCAATACTGCAACGTTAATCACCATAATTTTTCATAACACAAAATTAATTGAAACTCAGTATATTATTTTCCTATAACACACAGAAACTTCAAATTCCATTACGATTCAGTTAAACTGTATGAGGTTTTCATTAGTTTTTGCAGCCTTCTGATTATGCCTTAAGTTTAAAACCATATCTGTCAACGAGTTGTAAGAGGCCATATGTTTCAATCCTAAACAAATAATAATTGAATATTTTATTTCTGGAGTTCATCATTGAATATAAAAAATATTATAAGCTGAAGGGATAGGAAAATAGTAGGACCTATGGTGTTTTATTCCCTTTTTTATTATTGTCAAGCATGTAAAAAAATGCCAAATGAAGTTTAATGATATAAAACTATTTTCTTATATTTCGCTTTAGCAATTGTGGAGGCCTTTTTTAAAAATTAATTTTTGTATGATTAAATATGTATGCTGACTCTATTCATTTTTACAGGGCCGCGTTTTTCCATGTGTCCTTGTTTAATAAAATTGAATGATTTATTACTGTTTTAAAAAGGGAAATGTTCAATAATCAAATAGAATTAGCCTATCCTAACTTAAATACGTATATGATTTTTGTGAAATGTAAAAAAAAAGATACCCTGATTTTATCAACTATTTTCCCTTAATTCGAAGGCATTAGAGCTTAGTTATCTTTGATTTCTGGACAAATCGTTGTATAAGAAGGAACACGGCAGTTTACCGCATCCTTACCTACTTTGTGACGAGGCACTTTTTTGCACATGAGATAAATCCAACGAAAAATTATTAGGAGAAACTTGTATTACCTAAGCACCACAAGTTTAGTGACATTTCAGATAAGCTGTACGTCATTAGTGAAGGGCTCCTAATTAACTATGCAATAGAATAAATATCGTGCCATTTGCGTATGCTTATAAGATCACCGGGGCAACTGCCATCCACCACCTCTGAACATAGTGAAGCGTTTTCTTCGTCTCAAGTGTTGAGGTTCAAGTGAAATTCCTGGAAGCACCAAGGTCGGTCGATAGGACGTCTTGGAGAAGACCTCCTGCAAGACGATGTAGTAAGTGCTCTCAGCTGCTTCTTATTGGGATTTACCCTAATTAATTCGGATGCAAATTGTATACGCTGATTCGTAAGTAGATCTCTTCCCGAGAACAATGCTTATGAAAAGGATAGAAGAAAAAATGTGATCTTGATCTAAATGGTATAAAGATATAATATGACAGAACAATATTTTATTTAGTGTACAGCAAGCTAATGTAGATTCTATAAAATTGCATTGCTGTCTTTATTTTTTGTTAATACTAAGAAAAAAACAAGAAATTACCTTGCATTTTTCGAAATCTTTCTTCTCATTTTTCGTCATGATAGTGTGCAGGATATTGTTTGGAACATTTGCTATTACTCTTTAAAAAAATAGCTTAAGAATCTAAGAAATATTATTGTTAACGAGGAAATGAGGGTTGCATTTCTAATCCAGTTACAATGTGTTTACCGGAATATTTGCAGGTTTTGTGGAATAAAATTGAGAATGGACGCATATTAGCATCTTCAGTTCAGTGTAAGTTACTAAGTAATGGCTAGTATTGTACGAGAGATCACTATAAACAAAGAAAAAATGATACGTCATTAATCGGAAAATAGTGAATTTTTTCTCAAAAAAAAAAAAAAAAAAAAAACCTCAACAAATGAATGTTCTAGAGTACGCTTCAGAGCTATCGTTTGTCTCATCTCGTCCAATTGCTCCTTTCGCTCGCTTTCGAAACGCCGGTCTTATTGGACCCGGATTAGGCGCGAGAAGTGACACCTCTTCCTCACTTCTCCTGCAATTCTACTCCAGTTGACACTTTAAATCACACTCGTCTTGTTTTGGTTTTTCTTTTGTTTCCGACATCGTAGGATACCTTGTGTGTTTTAGTCTCATTTCCTCACAAAAAATAATCTCTTCATTTACATTAAGTCTTTTAAAAGAAGTGCTGTGTTTTTAATTCTCAAGCATGTGCATGAATTTTGTTTCAATTCTGAAATGGTATGAAAACATTGCGGTTTAAATGCATTGAAGATTTTGCTTTTTTAATTATATCCTCACCGGTAATATTCGGCAACTTGCGCATCTCGTTCATCTATATAAATTTCTCTTCAATATAGGTATCATTTCAGTTAATCTCCAGGCACGTTAAGTATTGCCATTAATATACGATGAAAACTGAAATATAAACGTTACGAAACTCTCATGGAGAAATCCCAACAGAGCTACATCTGAGTGAATACAAATGGTCTCGTTGAAACATACAAGGGACAATGGATTATTAAGGGCCATATTCTTAATTTCAGTGAGGTAATAAGTTCCTGAATTATACTAGTAAGAGAATGCTTGCAGTTCCCAGACTGTAGCAGCAAGAAGTGGCGCTGAACTGTCATGTCCAAACCTAAATTCCTGTTTGGCCTATGTCCTTGGCATTTACCTTACTTTGCTCGTCGGGATTGGTAATAAGTTATATATATATATTATATGTGTAAACACACACACACACACACACACATATATATATATATATAATATATATATATATATATATATACAAGTGAAAAACTCTGTCTTGTGAAGTTCAAAAATCATTTTCACCCTCAATTCTTAGGTACCGAAGTTTACCATGAGAATTATCCAGCGTAATTTTAAGCAAGCGTAACTTTTTGGCCATTACCGAAGACTGCGGATAATACGATATATATATATATATATATATATATATATATATATATATATATATATATATATATATATATATATATATATATATATATATATATATATATATATATATATATATATATTATATATATATATATATGTGTGTGTGTGTGTGTGTGTGTGTGTATATACTGAATATATATACATATATATATATATATATATATATATATATATATATATAATATATATATATATATATATATATATATATATATATGTATATATATCATATATATATATATTCATATATATATATACATATATATATATATATATTATATATATATATATATATATATATATATATTATCATGTACAAGGACATCGAGGAAAGGAATACATTTTCTAGGTGATCAAATCGGTAGGGAAACTTAGAGCAGAAGTTCCCAGAAGGTAGATGTAATTGTTTGCAATCCTTATTCAATGGTAAAAAAGTGATATTAATACAAGTGGCATAGATAGCTGGTTTGGAATTATCGAAAAAAAAAAAACTCTTCTACATCTTAGCAAGTAAGACCCCCGAGAGAGAAGACGGTTTCTACCATCAAAATGGCGGAATAGCTTTCCTTTGTGGGACGTTAAAGGTACTTCTATTGCGCCGAATAACAAAATTTTTGTTAAGACGCTCTGACGCATGCTCGTGAATTCAGCATCTTATCTATACCACGATTGTCTTTAGACATCAAATACTCTGGTTAACAGACCCTCTCTTATCTAGGGAGCTCCCCCCCCGCCCCCACCGGACTGAGGGAAATCAAAACGACACATTCAGGGTCCAATTTGACCTTAGCGAACTTTTGGCTAACCTTTCCGCTGACAAATCAATGGTCATCAATTTTCGACGTCATTCATTAAGCCTAATTAGGAGTTGTCTTGTTCATTGTTCCCAAGTATAGTTGTAGGCAACAACCACATATTTTGCGACGTCGGGTTTTAATTCGCTTGCAGTTAATTTTATACAATTTAGATTTCATGTTATTAAGTCTTCATAACGATCAGTGGTCATGGATCTCATTGTTATTCATGTCTTCTACGGGTTTTTTTCTCTTAAATGAAAGAGAAATCAAGTTAAATTTCACTATGAATATGAGTCACATTATATGATCGTTTTTTTCCAGTTTTCATTTCCTTGTTTTCCTTAAGAGGAACCCCTTCCATTTCTATTATCAATTAAAAACTAATAGATATGCAATCGCTTTCGTTTCCTATCATCATCCATTGTATCTTCCCTTCTGGGTTCCGATTGCAAATGCCACAAAAGATAAAGCTGCCGACTTTGCAGGATTGCAGTCGTGTCTTGATTTGATCTGCCTGGACTATAAGTGATCAAGAATAAATCCAGATGAATCGATGGGCCCGTATCTGCATGCGCAGACGGTTTTAAACAATCAGCTTTGCTCTCAGGTTTTCCCAGTGAAAATGGTGGGCTAGAGAGGAAAGACAAAGAGAATGATGAATTAACCATGGAATTTATTCTGAGTTCAGAGAACAGAGAACAGAATGTGGATTTGCTGTTTCATCCTAGTTTATATGCCATTATTTCTCTTCTAAGAGTTTAAGGTTTTCAGTGTTGCTCTTGTCTGCGATGATTTTCCTTTATTCTCTTTGGAGGTCTCTTGGAATGATCATGGCTTCTTGTGGAATAGTGCTCAGATTATTTATAAAATTTCATGTAATAAAAAAAAGATATATCTGAGATAAGCCAAAGTCACAGTTGTTAATAATACTTATCTTAATATCTTGGCCATCAGAGAAACTTTGGATAACTTATGGTTTAATGTTTTGTTATTTCAAACCTACTTGTAATAGACAGAAAATATACACCACTACAACTTTTTAATTTTAGAAACATGAATCATAGCATATGGAGACAAAACAAAATCGTATGCGTCAGTTTTGAAGTAACCTTTAATTTCTCAATGCCGCTTAAATGAAACGCAAGTGACTAACGAAGAGTAATAATGGAAATAAAACATTTTATATCGGCAAAAATCTTCTTTGTTTAGAGTGATTGTTATGAAGAAACTACAAGCCTGCTACGTAAAAGAAATATGATTCTACAGCATCCAGCATATTCTAAAATCTGGAGGGATTAAGGACATTTCTCCCTCGTTTATTAGAAAACAAATAAAAAACCCAAAGCCTAGCAAAGCGATTCCATTCAAAATCTTATTATTCCTATAAAGAGAAGAAGGAAAAGAAGATTCCATTACTGACACTGAGGCGATATCTCCTTCCA
Source organism: Macrobrachium nipponense (assembly GCF_015104395.2). Lineage (NCBI taxonomy): Eukaryota > Metazoa > Arthropoda > Malacostraca > Decapoda > Palaemonidae > Macrobrachium > Macrobrachium nipponense. Next base: position 115,456,753 of record NC_061107.1, read on the forward strand.
TTCTTTGAAGTCTCTACCCTTGAACTTTTCAAGCACTTTCCCATTTTGTTCTTTAAAAGTGATCATTACCAACGAACTTATTCAAAATACGGTCGAATTAATAGAAGTGTTTCACATTAATTAACAAACGTACAGAAGCATGAATATTCATGCAATTCATTTAAATTCTGTAGTGATATGCGTTACAACTCATATATTTGAAATACGTGTTGTACGCAATAGAAATTCGTATATGGAAAATTATGCGTGTCTGGTTTGCTACTGGGCATTTTCATCATTTCCATTATTACTGTGAAATGCATTGTCACGGCACGGAATTCTCGTGCATGTCAATTATACCAGTAGATGAACATCAATTTTCGTAGGAATTTAAAAGCTTTGTATGCTTTCCATTAATAGACAGTGAACAGTATATTGGTAATATTGACAATTTCAGTGGAATTAAATTTCTTAATGAAATCGGAATAGTTCTAGAGATGACCACTTAAGGTGCTTGCTGTGAATGAGTACGACATTCTCGACCATATGACTCATAGAAATAAAGACAAAAGTCCACTGCCATACTAAAGGAGGAACTCCATAAATCCACGCCAAGCTTTTATAAGATGCGAGTTGTTGACGACTATATTCTCTCCCTATGTGCTGATTCTCTCTCCCTTCTCTCTCTCTCTCTCTCCACCAACCACCACTGAATAGTACATGGATTTGCAGCTAAATATTTAAAGTGTCTCTAATGAGCCTATTTGTGTGGCGTCGACCCGGCCTGAGGTGCTGCATATGTATTTTGAGCCCGGCTCTTAACGGTTAAGAATACTGTTCACGATGCCTATTACTGTGGCCACCGGAGGAAGGAGCCCATTATCAGTGTGTTCCGATTCTGTACCGATTTGAATGCCTCGTTTTTGTGATTTTATTTCCTTTTAACTTATAAAACTATTAATTCCGTTTGTTTTGTTTTCCACCATGAATACAGCACGCTAACACTGACAACATTCATTCATTACCTGTCACAATGATTTTGATTATAGATTTATTGACAAGTCACTAGCTGGGGTGTAACTTTATGCCAAAGTGCTGCGGCCTCTGTTACTTACACTGTTCTGCAGAGACCACAGTGCAGATATCTGAAAGATCAACGGCACCCATCCATCGGACTCTCTCTCATTCAACCATCTTCCACTCAGTATTTGTTTGGAACAATATGTGAGCATTGCCAGTAATGTAAGATACAGTCATAACAGTCTCTCTCCCGTTGTTTATTAATGAACGGATTTGAAACCTTGATGCTTTGTTTGAATTGTTTACTTTGGCTATATTTCCAGTTTTCCACATTGTGAAAATTTAAAGAAAATTATACTTGCAAGGGCGCCGAAGTTCAGCTTGGTTGCCCGAGGCGCCAGCAATCCTAGAGGCACCTCAGTGGCGTGGTCGGTATGGTGTTGGCGTGCCATCTCGGTGGCCGTGAGTTCGATTCTCGGACATTCCACTGAGGAGTGAGAGATGTGTATTTCTGGTGATCGAAGTTCACTCTCGACGAATGACTCGGTACGGACGCGAACGCCCGACAGGACGTTCAACGACTTCCAGTCCAGAGTCAAAATATACAGGGTCTGCTCACGAGTCGGTACTAAAACCTATCCCCGCCCCTTGTGAAACGTCATCAGTTACAAAAGGATCATATCTTTATGAAACAATATTTACGATAACATTTTCATATAACTATTTTTGCGATGGCTTTTTTTTTATATAAATTTTCCTTTTATTGCATGTTGCCGTATATTACGTTAAAGTACAAAGAATGCTCTTTCAAATGATATATAGCACATTACAATTACGATTACTTTCAAACTCACAAGCGCGCACAGAAAAAATTATCTACGCACACAAAAATGTCCAAGTACTTCATCCGTCAACCTACATACATTCACGTTTCGTAGCGTATCTGACTAAGGGATGATGATAGAAAGAAAGCTGATAAAATTTAATATGTAATGCATAAATAAAATTGATAGGTGTTCTCAGAAATTTTCGAGGAATTCTAGGTCAAAGACGGACCAAAATTTTAAAATTTTATGTAAATATTTACCAAATTTTTCTTACCTAATTTTTCATCTTATTACGTTTTGCCATGTACCATGTAAAAGTACAAAGAATGCCCTTTAAATTGGTATATGACATATTACAATTACAATTATTTTCAAACCCATAATCGCGCATAGAAAATATTATCCACGCACGCAAAAATTATAAAAAATTAAGCGTTCGTGGGAGATCTGAAATTTAGCCCCGCCCCTTGTGAAACGTCATCAGATACATCCAGCCAGACTGACGAATAACTTTTTGTACATTTTTCGAATATATTTTAATCGTTTGAGGCATGCATAATTAATGCCTTTATGTATACAGTTTGTGTTATATGTAAACTTATGTGTTCGGAAGTATATTTATGTGATATGAAGTGCTAATGAGAAATTTGCTGGAAATGTGTTCCCTATATCCTTTTTCTTCATCATTTATTCCTTTGATACCTTATATCGTATATGATGTAATTCTTATACTTTTAATATTGTTTTCTTTTTTGTGGCCAAGACGTGCAAATGCAACTGCCATTTTTTACACTGACTGTATCCACATTTTCTTTGTATTTATTGCATAACAATAAATATTCACAATAAGATTTGGAAAATATAATTAATCTATCATTCTAACCTTTATCATAAAAAAAGTTGCTTTTCAAAGTGAGGTATGAATACGGTGACAGAACTAAATACATTTCTTAAGAATTATTTAAAATCTTGATAATATTGCTACCTGAGAGAAGCGAAGGAGAGGAGAGACAGATGAGAGAACCGAGGACGAGAGAGAGCAGAGAATAGAGAGAGAACGAGAAGAAGAGAGAGAGAGAGAGAGAAAGAGAGAGAGAGAGAGTTGTCATGTTAAAAGAAATGGGCTTGAAGAGAATACAACAAACCAGTATATAGGTAAGTAAATAAATAAGTAAAGAATAAACATATGAAGAAAGCTGGAGTAGCTATGTGTGTTCAAACTGGTATATTTTGTGCAATAAAACAAGGTTTTGTGACTAAATGAAAGAATGGGTATTAAGAAAACTCAAAGGTGTGACCTCTACAGATTTTATCATCAAGATTTTATGAAAAACACCACGCGATATGGATTAAATGTATAAAAACTAAGGATTCTTTAAGTAATTCAGTGGAGAAACACGGGAGTGTTACTCTTGTGACGTCACAGTATTAGCTCCGCCCCCACTGCCGAGTTGAGCAGACCCTATATACTTTGAATGGTTATTAAAAAACATCAAGCATGTGACCTCGTTACAGGTTTTATCAGATTTTATAAAAAAAAAAATCATGCGATATGGATTAAATGTATAAAAACTAAAGCTTCTTTAAGTAATTCAATGGAGAAGCACGGGTAGTGTTACTCTTCTGACGTCACAGTATTAGCTCCGGCCCCACTGCCGAGTTGAGCAGACCCTACTACTTTGACTCTGTTCCAGTCGACGTCGCTAACCTCTTTGCTCTCATGTTAGCGACGTCGACTGGAAGTCATTGATACTTACCGTCGGGCGTTCGAGTCCCCGGTACTGAATTATTTATCATTTATAATTATAATTCCCCTTCGGTGATATTCCAGAAGTATAGCGAGTTGGATATTAAACGACATTTGTAAGATAATGTTTCTGTAAATAAAATGTTGCAATGATGTGATAATATATATATGTATATATATAATATATATATAGATATATATATATATATATATATATATATATATATATATATCTATATATATATATATATATATATATATATATATATATAATATATATATATATATCACATCATTGTAACATTTTATTTGCAGAAACATTATCTTGGCAAGTAGGGAAAATTGGTAAAAGGTAACATACTAACAATCAGGTTTGTAAACTAGTAAACTGCTGTTGTTTATATATATATATATATATATATATATATATATATATATATATATATATATATATATATATATATATATATATATATATATATATATATACACAGACACACACACACCAGTTTACTAGTTTACAAATTTGATCGTTAGTATGTTACGTTTTACCTATTTTCCCTGCTTGCCAATTGCCGTCCATAAAATCTAAACAGCACTTTTCTCTTGAAATTAATGCATCAAGTTTATACACGCCTAAATTGATCTTCATATAAGGAAATTGGCATTCTTTATAAAGCTAGACTCAGTAATGCTTTTTTCCAAGGCATTATTAGAATGTAATTTGATCGCATTATTGTGTCCACTATCACACTATCACTGTTCACCAAAGCAGATCTTACGCAGTTTTTATGCCGTTCTGTTATTTTATCCTGTGTTGTTTCCAGTATGAGAAATATAAAATTCATCACTAGATATCCATGAAGCTTGATATATGCACTCTTTAGTATTGTCGGTAGAGTTCTTTATTTATAAGAACATGTTTCATTGCCCATCATTGTTCTGAAATGCTACATTAACTCCAAATTTTTCCTAAGGTTATATCTTTGATCCTATTGCAGAAAATATCCATTATGCCTTTGTTTACCTAAGCAGTTATTTATTACCTTCTGGCTGGTCAAATGTGGTAGGTTATACCCAGGGCTAAGAAGGGCCTGTGTATGATTGTATATATATTTATATGTACGCATTAAGGTACAAATGTCCCTTAATATCTAATTCGCTTCACTGTACGTCACTGTACGACGAAATTATTATCAACTTAAAAATTCACCTTTGGGTAACACGTATGAAAATATATTAATTCGGAGGTAGAGCGAATTAGATATTAAAGGACATTTGTAGCTTAATGCGTATATATGAATCACGGTGATGGGATCCGACTCCTATTTATATATGTTGAGAGATGTTGGGGGAGTTCTGGAGCAGGAAGAAAGACTGCAGGCAGACACATTCCGTTCCTCATCAATCGTTGTCAGCCAGTAGTGTGCAGCATAAATTGCACGGCTATTGGCAGCAGCTGACTAAGATTTTAACTGCATGACAAAAAGTAAACTATAATTAGCCATATACCACTTGTCATTTTGTATGGACAGTATGACCATTTTAGTTTTGATATTCTTTATTATTTATATTTTAGAATTACTATCGTTATCATGCAATAACAATGTTCACCAGTCTTTGTATTAATGTGAAGATAGTTGCCACAGCAAAAGCTGTTTAAACTTATGTTAAAAGTGGCAAGTAACAAGCGTCATATTGTATTATTTATAAAAATTCTAAGCCCCAGAACATCCGTTTGTTTTTAATCAAGATTGCACTACCTCCATCCACGCCTAGTCACCACCTTTGTATTTTCTTGTTTTGTCTTTGTTTAATATACATACAGAGAATGGGACTGCAAACCGCATAGCTCAGCCAGTTGATTATTTTCCCACCACAAAGAGGAGCAACGATGCTAGTACTTGCTTTTAATGTTATACTACAGGATAGAAAAGCTTGACCGCCACTGCCTTTGGGTGTGTTTCCTCCGTTATGGGGTCAACAATTACTCAGAGCCACTTCTCTGCCTCGGGGTATATACATCTTTATTCCAAATCTTGGGAGGTCCTCCCTGGGGAGCAATGTTTAGAATGTACCACTTATTATTATGCCTTTTTCTCCTCAAGGAAATGGTTTCAGAAGAAGTTGGCCTTTCAATACTTAGCCAGTCTTTCCGGGTGAGATTGCTACCCCCACTGCAAATGCTCTGATGCATCACAAGTCTTCAAAGATGGTATACTAACCCTACTAACCAGACCTATTTTGTTAGATGTTATGTATATACGTAAATATGTATGTACACATTTATGTACGGTTCACTTCATTGTTTCATTTGATAACTAATAATAGTTAATAGTTTACCTCACTGTAATTTATATATTATAAAAATTTGAGAGTTTGAGTGTTCTTTTACAATGCGTCACCTTGGAATTTGTTACCAAACCATCTTAGCAGAAAGCCTGAGATTACTCTGTCCATCAGAGTACAGCGCTACTGGCAATGTAATTAATATCTTAAAATATTATTTACATAAATATTGTTTTATGCGAAAAATGTAGAGCTTTGCTCTTTTTCCGGAAAAAATTCAAGACGACAGTTCCTTGTGAAATCGACTACCTGACATCACAAAGTAGACGACGTTTTTGTAGGGTAACGTGCCTAAAATAAAGCTACGACAGTTGCACAAATCAGTAGCAACTTACAAATATAGAGACATATTTTCAATGAAATATCGTCTTGTCATAACATTTTAGCTTTAATCTATCCTTGCTTAAGTGATGTTAAAAGTGCTAAGAATGTAGTTCGAATAGTTGACGATAATTATATTAAAGCATTTTAAATAATTTTCTGACTAATTTCTGTAACATCTACCAATTGTCACTGATAGCTAATCAGTCACTATTTGTTTCCTTATTAACAGTTTATATTGAACCAAGAGAAATTTATCAAAGCACTTGTAGCATTTTATGTAATTGCAAGATATGGCCAGTAATTATGCATAATATCATTATTTTACTTAAAGGTTTTAAATGATCTAGCTATGATTTTACCAGATTCTTGTGGAATTAATGAAACCTTTTTAGAATTATTAATTTCCATTCAATCCAAAATGTGTCAGGAATTCTGCGTTATTGTAATTATGTTTTAATTCTGTTTCTCATTTTGGATAATGTCCACATAGTGGTTTACAAAACCACTTAATCTAAATCCCCCCAAATTGCGTATTTCAAGAAAATATGTTTTTAGCAACCGATGTTTATAAATACCAATTTTAATTATCACAGTGCTTCTTTATTAACTCCCTAACTATTTATTAACCTTTCGTTGTGTATTTCTTTCTGCCACACATAATTTTTTGAAATTCGTCTGACTGCTTGTTTAACCAAACATCCATTGGAAAATACCTTTTAAGATTTCTTATTTTAATTAAAACACGCCCTTACTGCACTTGATATTCCTAAATAACATTCGTTGTTGTAATTTTTCTTATGTTTCGTTTACTTTATTAATAAGAATATTTCTATCTGCAAAATTTTAAAGCTTAGACAATAGTTAAATATCTCAAAAAACCCAACTAAACACAATTGCTATGGAATGCCATTATTTGGATTTGATTTGGCAATTTTCTCGAGATCACTAAATAATCTTTAAGATCAAAGAAAATAAACCTGTATTTTTAGAAGATACCGTATATCACTTTTATATATAAAAAAAAATCCTTTATCTTACGTACAATTCAAGTGGCCTAAAACTAAAGTTTCCAGTTACTTTTTCTATGCTTCATGTTATGGTTACATTAACTGTCAATAGATGTCCCTAAGGTCATTCCAAATTAGGAAATCTTCCAAATAAATGAAAAATCTGTCTACTAAGATGATCTCTTAAAATATCGGTAATGTTTAATTATGTTGTTGCCAAACAGTTGTGTAATATTGATTCTGATCCCATTACGTCTTCACTTCGATGTCTTTTTAAAGACTTTAATTAGGCTGTCTTGATACTCTGCGAGTCTGCTGTTCGCCAGTGTTGCCAGTATTAAGAACTTGTCATTAAACTTATGGACTTTTACCTAACTGTTTAGGGCTTGGCGACAAATGGACGCCAAGGAAGAATCCTCGAATACGTAGTTTTTTTTTTTTATATTTTGATTAGAAAAATTGTTGATATAAACTTATAATTTCATTAAGTATAATGCCCCTCCATAACTTATTTACGGTATGAGCAGTTTCTTTCGTTTCCCTACTGAAAAGTGACGTTCCGGAATTAGCGCTTCTCTCCTAGATGTAAGAAAGCAGTATATCTTTTCCTATTTATACAATCGTTATTAGTTTTTTAAACTAAATTGACCATGATATATATATATATATGTATATATTATAGTATATATATATATATATATGCAGCTATCATTGTCATTTTGAAAAAAAAAAATTAAGCATAAAGGTCGTACCAACCGTTATGCTGGTATATATTATATATATATAGATATATATATAATAATATAATTATATATATATATATATTAAATAAAATATAATTATTATATATCTTAATATATATAATATATATATATCTATATATATATAATATATATAAATATAATATATATAGCAATTGAAACACCAGCAGGGAAGCGCCATCTACATATCAGTAAGGACACCAAGGCCAAAACCCGGAACAGCATTTGTAACAACTTTATTGGGACATGTTTCGAGTAGTACTATCACTCGTTATCAACCTACAAAATTAAAATAAATGACATTGTAGTTCTTGCAATCAAATTTACAATAATAAAATGATATGTATAAAAATTATAAGAGTACGTTAAAAGATAGCTAATACTTAAAAAAATTATAATTAAAAATTGCTAAATGAAACAATTGAGTAGACAAAATAAAATGAAGCAGAATGCAAATTTAAGTCACAAAAACGGATGGTACAAAAGAACAGTAAATATACTAAGTCGATATACAAACCAGCAGGATGCAGACTAAAAACACAAAAGTGAGGTAACAGCTACATTTCTAGCCAAGGAAGGCTTTATCTTAACAGAATATAAAACTTCTAGAATGTCGAGGTCTGTAGCAAACTGGGCAGAGGTTAAAATAGAAAAATCATCGATATGTAAAGGGTGACCAGACTCCTCGCTGTGTTCCCTAATTGCACTATAACTAGGTCTTGTAAGATAATTGCCTGTACGAAATGACCTACCAAGGTGCTCAAACCATCTCATCCAAGCTGATCTGGTAGTTTTTCCGACGTAAGTGGCATCACAACCACTGCACTGCCATTTATAGATCAGATTGGAGCGAAGGCTTGTTGGTATAGGGTCTTTAATTTTAAAGAAATTTCCTAATTTATTTTGTAAAGTAAAATATATTTTGATATCTAGCTGAGGGTAACCAATGGACAAAATAGAAATTAATTGCTTTTTTAGATCGTAACTATGAGTTCCAGTAAAAGTTAAAGGTAAATAAATAACAGGTTTCTTTACGTTAGCAGTAGTTTCGGGTTGTTTGTTTACATACAATTTTGAAAGTTGTTTACCAATATATGTATTTACGTAATTCAACGGATAGCCATTGTTTTTTAAGAGTGACCTTAGAAATTCCAATTCTTCGTGTAAATTCAAATAGCTAGAACAAATTTTATATGCTCTCGTAACTAGCGTAAATATTAAATTCATCTTATATTTCAAAGGTGTAGCTGATTGAAATTTAGACATAAGACCTGTGAAAGTAGGCTTTCTAAAGACTGAAGTGTGAAATTGATTATTAAGATTTTTAACTTGAATATCTAGAAAAGCAAGTGTATGATTATCTTCGACTTCAGATGTAAATTCTATATTTATATGCTTACTATTAAGGTACTCTAAAAAACGAGGAATCTGGTCACGACTCTTAAAAATTAAGAAAGTATCATCAACATACCTCCTGTACAATAAGGGCTTAAAATCTAAAGGGCAATCGTCTAACCATTTCTTCTCCATAAAACACATAAAAGCATTAGCCAGAGATGGTCCTATACTGGATCCCATACTTACACCATCAATTTGCTTATATAACAAACTGTTAAACAAAAAATAACATTCTTTGGTAGCTAGGATTAAAAGTTCCTTTAACTGAGACCTGTTGAACCCGTTGACAGTATCATTATTATTTTTAAACAGCTCGTTTAGACAGATGTCAATCGTCTCATCCAGTGGAATTTGAGTGAAAAGAGACTTCACATCAAATGATGCCATAACACAATTATCAAAATTACAGTTTCTTAGGCAGTTGATAAAATGAAAGGAGTCATTCAAGGTATACTCATTTGTAGTTAACGGCGCAAGGATGGGAACAAGAAACTTTGCGGTATTATAGTTGGCAGTTCCAATAGCTGATAGAATAGGTCTCAATGGGCAGTTTTCCTTGTGGACCTTGGGGAGCCCATACAGACGTCCTGGTCTAGACCCGGACGCTTGAAGGCCATGAAAAACCTCTTTAGAGAAACAGCCAGATTTATATAGTTTGTCTAATGTTCTATTGACTTTATCTTCTAAATGCACAATACATTTGAAAGGGTCTTTCTTAATAACGTGGAACTTAGTTTGATCATTAAGGATGTCTATCATTTTATCAACAAGTTTCTTGTTCCCATCCTTGCGCCGTTAACTACAAATGAGTATACCTTGAATGACTCCTTTCATTTTATCAACTGCCTAAGAAACTGTAATTTTGATAATTGTGTTATGGCATCATTTGATGTGAAGTCTCTTTTCACTCAAATTCCACTGGATGAGACGATTGACATCTGTCTAAACGAGCTGTTTAAAAATAATAATGATACTGTCAACGGGTTCAACAGGTCTCAGTTAAAGGAACTTTTAATCCTAGCTACCAAAGAATGTTATTTTTTGTTTAACAGTTTGTTATATAAGCAAATTGATGGTGTAAGTATGGGATCCAGTATAGGACCATCTCTGGCTAATGCTTTTATGTGTTTTATGGAGAAGAAATGGTTAGACGATTGCCCTTTAGATTTTAAGCCCGTATTGTACAGGAGGTATGTTGATGATACTTTCTTAATTTTTAAGAGTCGTGACCAGATTCCTCGTTTTTTAGAGTACCTTAATAGTAAGCATATAAATATAGAATTTACATCTGAAGTCGAAGATAATCATACACTTGCTTTTCTAGATATTCAAGTTAAAAATCTTAATAATCAATTTCACACTTCAGTCTTTAGAAAGCCTACTTTCACAGGTCTTATGTCTAAATTTCAATCAGCTACACCTTTGAAATATAAGATGAATTTAATATTTACGCTAGTTACGAGAGCATATAAAATTTGTTCTAGCTATTTGAATTTACACGAAGAATTGGAATTTCTAAGGTCACTCTTAAAAACAATGGCTATCCGTTGAATTACGTAAATACATATATTGGTAAACAACTTTCAAAATTGTATGTAAACAAACAACCCGAAACTACTGCTAACGTAAAGAAACCTGTTATTTATTTACCTTTAACTTTTACTGGAACTCATAGTTACGATCTAAAAAAGCAATTAATTTCTATTTTGTCCATTGGTTACCCTCAGCTAGATATCAAAATATATTTTACTTTACAAAATAAATTAGGAAATTTCTTTAAAATTAAAGACCCTATACAACAAGCCTTCGCTCCAATCTGATCTATAAATGGCAGTGCAGTGGTTGTGATGCCACTTACGTCGGAAAAACTACCAGATCAGCTTGGATGAGATGGTTTGAGCACCTTGGTAGGTCATTTCGTACAGGCAATTATCTTACAAGACCTAGTTATAGTGCAATTAGGGAACACAGCGAGGAGTCTGGTCACCCTTTACATATCGATGATTTTTCTATTTTAACCTCTGCCCAGTTTGCTACAGACCTCGACATTCTAGAAGTTTTATATTCTGTTAAGATAAAGCCTTCCTTGGCTAGAAATGTAGCTGTTACCTCACTTTTGTGTTTTTAGTCTGCATCCTGCTGGTTTGTATATCGACTTAGTATATTTACTGTTCTTTTTGTACCATCCGTTTTTGTGACTTAAATTTGCATTCTGCTTCATTTTATTTTGTCTACTCAATTGTTTTCATTTAGCAATTTTTTAATTATAATTTTTTTTAAGTATTAGCTATCTTTTACTTTTAACGTACTCTTATAATTTTTATACATATCATTTTATTATTGTAAATTTGATTGCAAGAACTACAATGTCATTTATTTTAATTTTGTAGGTTGATAACGAGTGATAGTACTACTCGAAACATGTCCCAATAAAGTTGTACAAAATGCTGTTCCGGGTTTTGGCCTTGGTGTCCTTACTGATATATATATATATATATATATATATATATATATATATATATATATATATATATATATATATATATATATACAGTATAACGGTTGGTACGACCTTTATGGTTAATTCGTTTTATCAAAATGACAATGATAACTGCATACACACACACACACACACGCACACACACACACACACATATATATATACATATATATATATATATATATATATATATATATATATATTTATATATATATATATATATATATATATCATGGTCAATTTAATTTAAGAAAATAATAACGATTGTATAAATAGGAAAAGAGATATGCCTGCTTTCTTACATCTAAGAGAGAAGCGCTATAATATATATATATATATATATATATATATTATATATATATATAATATATATATATATATATTATACTTTCTCTTTAATGGCAAATCAAAGGAAAAAAAGAGGAAAATGATGGGGCCAAAAGAAAAACTGACTCGATTTCACTGAAGACGTTGATGAGAGGCATTTACTCATACATAATCAACAAATGTATTCCCAGAAGGGCAAGTCTTAGTTTTCCTTTTAGTCTTTCGTTTTGAGATTAGATTCACGTACTGTGCTTTGTATTCTTTGCATCAGAATGATTCTAAATCCACCATCCTCATATGCTATAAACTGTAAAGTGGTGAATTTTATTAAAAATATTTGATGTGCTACCTATCATTTCGATTCTCTGTCTTCCATTATTGGGTAAATGGTGGAGTGATTCTGAATGACAATTCTGACTATAGAATATGCATAGTGCTAGTAACAAACCATTCTGAACTTTTTTTTTTTTTAATATATAGACGTACTCAGTCTATTACAGGGGTTTTCAACCTTTTCCTCCCCACGTAACCTTTCGGGTATTTGTAATGTCAGTAATGTACCCCCTTCACTTTGTATAACGTGGAAAATAAAACTAACTCAGGAAAACTGTACAGTGGGGAACTAAGTACATAACTCTCCTGACATAACTAATAATCTTGTAAACATAAAGAATTCCATAAAAAAGACAAATTAAAAAAAAAATTATTTACCTCTGGCTATGCAGTAAATTTTCAAGGTTATGGTACTGAGTTGCAAAATCAAAATACATTATTATTAAATCATCTGCAAAGGCAGTTAATTAAATGGCTAAAACTGTTTTCATTAACTATCCTAGTTGGCCGAGGAGCAGTTTTTGCTAAACCACAATGAAGGTCAACATCTAACATTCATTCGAGTGCCATGGGGAGCACTTATCCCTTGACAGACCCTTGGCGTGCCCCAGGTTGAAAACCCCTGGTTTATTATATTTTCTTTGTATGCTGAGTTCATTATTTTGTAATAAGGCCTATATTTCCCTGTCTATGAAGTTTACTAAGTTCAATATTTACCTGTCTATCACAATTTAATTTATGGCTTTATGTTCCTGCTAACAAAACTGCTAAATGCTCCTTTGACGTTGCCTTTTTGTCAAGTATCCTTGTTATAATTCTTTGTTATCTTGTCTATCTCAGCCTTCCACAATTAATAGCCTATCTATCTTGTGTGTGTTCCCCTTCTCGTATATCAAGCATTTGCTTTGATCATGTACTTTGGATCTTGCAGCATATTGATAGTCGTACTGTCATCCTCTGGTATGTCCTTAAATTTCTCAAGGGATAAAGTTGCATTCTACAGTGTATGCTGCATTACAGGCCTTGCAAACTTCTATGCATAACATTCTTTGCCTCTTCGTTTAGATTTACCACTTATTTTAGATAAGGTATAAGACAAAATCAACAAACTTGGCATTTCAATTTCCGTTCTCCCTACATTTTGCTTTCCTTGAATCCATGACTTTCTTCCATTTACTACTTACCGATTCGCATTTGGTTGCTTGTCTGCCACCTCTTTTGTTGACATAATTATTAATCAGTATTCACTAAATTCCAGCTTTTAAAGACTTTGCAGTTAAACTCTCAACGCCTTGTTTCATCTGCTGTTGAGACAATACTGTACCACTTCCATAACTCAAGTCTCGTCTGCGGTTCCCAGTCAGAGTTAGCTATTGTATACACAAAGTCAATTCTCTCTTGTCATTCCATGCTCATTGACCTGGTTTTTAGCTTGCTTGTCACTTGAACCTGTTCATCACATCTCTTGAGTGCAGTTTATAATTTGATTTGACCTGGATATTTGTTTTACTTATTTCTTTAATGTGTACCTCAAATCCTTCCCTTTTCCACAAACCTTGCTATAACTTATTTTCTCCTTTTGTGTGTCTCCCTCTAATTTTGTCTGATGGCCAAATCATTACACAAAGGTTTCTGTAACATTTTACTATGTTTTCTCCAATCTTTGATATGTAGCAGTTGGTGTACTCATCTCCTATGAATATGACTTTTTATTGTTATAATTACTATTTCTTTTTAATTTTCATTGCATTCACTCTAGGGAAAACACTTAACTGTTCATAAAACAAAATATCAGATTCATTTCAATCTCTGTCCTCTAGTTCTCCATTAACTTGTTGCCTCAGACGTTTCCACATATCCAGCACTCATATGTGCTTATACTATAGGTATAGCTAAGTGAATGTCTGAATAGCGCACTGAGCGCTGGTTTCCATGGTGTGCATGGAAGTCATCCCATCTAAATCTCCTCTTTCTGTTGTAATGCAATGATCAGTGAACACGTTATTATTCCATAATGACTCTCTCTCTCTCTCTCTCTCTCTCTCTCTCTCTCTCTCTCTCTCTCTCTCTCTCGAATTGTTAATCACGCATGCTATTCCTAAACTTGTCTTGGTTTTTTCCCCAGACTTTGAATATGGAATTTTACCATTATGGCAAACCACTTCTCAGTGTTATGTTCTAATTTCCTTGATTTCTGTTACTGCACTTATGTTAATTAAACAACGTTTTCATTTGCTTGCCCCTTGTTTCATTCTCCATTTCACAATCCTCTGTCAGTCATAATCCCCTGGTATTTCCTCTTTGATCGTTGCTCGTCTTTATATTGCATTCTCTTAACATCTTGCAGTGTGTGTCTTACACGCCCACGCTATTTTTTTATGAGGTAGGGTTTGCATGGCATTTGTCCTTTCTTGCAAGTTGCAGTTTGTTTACTGCACATGTGCATTAGAGTTTCTTCTCTTCAGTAAGATGTTTGCAGTCATGAAATATGTTTCTTTCCGCTTTTCTTTTGATTAGTTGGCACTTCATTTGGTCTTTTAAAAAAAATAGCTGTACATATCCTTGTCGTTGTACAGTATTCCATAAAATATTTGTATTCATTAATGCTTTTATTCCATAGCTGCTAATATCGTCACTCCCATTTATCTGTCACTTGGGCTTTTCATATGAAAGAGTAGTCGAATAAATGGCACCACGTAAGCATAACTATTATTATTTCCGCAGATGTTGACAAGTTTACTTTTATCACTCGAGTCTCAGGTTTTTCCCATTCTGTCTTCGGTCTTTCACGTCCTATTGAATTTATTAATATTGAACAAGTATGTAATTTCTATTGCCATTTACCTATGCTGTTCACTGAAATATATGTAGTAGGCCAGCTTATCTGACGACGTGAGGTGTGTTAAGTGCGGATGATTGTTGTTCTAATGTACAGCCGTAGAATCGGCCCAATGTTTTTAATTATAATACCATAGTTATTATGATGTAGTCCTTGATCAAAAATGTGTACATTAGAACAAGGGTTTAAAAAGATTAATTATATTAAGCATTTAATAAGATAAATAAAAACCATCAAATAACCGGACACAATTTATTTGAATTCCAAAAATACAATTTCAACCTGGGGGGTGATTCCTCTTTAATATGAAATATATACGTATTAAAAAAAATCCTCATTGGAGTCAGCAATACAATGCCCCGGGGGGTAGTGTCCTCAGCAGGAGGTATTATAGCCAGTCAGTTATCTGCCTCGAGCCATCTCAAAGAGCTGCTTTCTAAACTGACAAATGATTGCCGAAAGGGGGAAAATCCCCAATAGTCTTCCCTTGTGCTACCCCAGATGTATATCCCCGTTTTCTCTGTCTGCTGAAGAATGTCAGACTGGCAAATGGAAAGGTTTAAGAGAATCCAAAGAGGGTGTTTATTAAGGTTACCACCGAGACAAACCTCCGATGTCACTCTTATGACTGTGATTGGTACTTGGGACAAAATTATGGCGTCCTATGAAACATACGGTAGAAAATTTTATAGTTTTTACTACCAGAATGCTGTATCAAATGACGTTTAATGGCTAAAAATAAAAAAGCCTAGTTCATTATTTCTGTGTAATAATAAATTGTAAAATCTATTTTAGCATTTCGCCATTTTGTTTTTGGTTTCTTAGAAATTTCATGCTGGATTTTCTTCCACGTTTTGTTACAGAACTTGTCTTGTTTTTAATCTGGTAGGAACTGAGAAACTTAAACAAAAGACAGGTTAAGATCCAAATATTTTCAAGCTGTTAACCTTGTAAGTGTTTTTGTAGTTCACAGAGTTGTTACCTTAAAGTTTTGTGGATAAATATTTGTAGTTTGGGTTATTTGATCTCTTCAGCCTCCCCCCCCCCCTCCCCAAGATCTTTATATCTGAAACTAGATTATTTGTGGTGGCGGCTAAATGACTGAAAATGCTTTGTATTGTTAGGTCTGAAAATAATGCTTTACGAATGACTAATTTTTCAAATTAATCTTAAATTGGATTACTTGACTACATTCCTTTAATTATAGCTACCTGTAAAGCACCAATTACCGATTTATTTGACCAGTTTAATTACTTGCTAATGAGAATCTAATAAAAATCTTTAGTCATGTACTCTAGTTACTTACTGACTTTGCGTTAGTTTCATTTTTATTGAAGTTAATATTTTTTTGGCAATGTTAAGCTTGGCGTCTATACTAGGAATATGAAAAAGATAAGCCGAATTAAGAGGTTTGTAAAGGTTTCATGTGCATTGATTCTCAAGTATCATCTTTAAATGATGTGCATGATTAAAAAGCTTAATATTTTTAGATTTTCTTAGCAAATTAATTTTAAATCGTGTTAAATTATGAAAAGGTACAGCGGTTACACACGACTTTTAACTTCTGTTTATTATATGATATGCAATAACTGTCATTTTTATTGATCTTGCAGGTATGATTCTGAACAAGAAAATAAAATTTCATTTAGGAAATTTACAAGCAAGCCTGAGACGAAACTTGGTTAATTGTATTTTTTTTTTTAAATATACACAAGTTATCCCCCTATGTGAATATTACAACAAAAGCAATTATTTGCACCAAGACACATACCTTACCCCTAAAAGCAGACAAGTGGCCCAAACGCCTAACAAATAGTCTTATTGCCAGTCATCACTCAATGTAAATGAATGAGTCAGGTAAATGGTCCGAGACGTGCAAAGCTACTATCCTCCTACCCCATTCTTCCTCCCCCAGCAGGGCAGCAGGTCGGACTAACGTCAGCCTTCACCGTACACGTGGACCACCAGGCCAATCCAAGTTCCACGCAGTACCACCTTACAAATTGATCCCATTACCAGGTACTAATTAGGAAGAAATATCCAACACCTAATGGTGACATTTCTTTGGATGTTTAAAGCTGGAATGTTCTCTTAAAATTTTCAGCTTTCATTGTTATAAAAATAGTCATTTTATGTTTAATAACAGACACGCGTCTATGAAAACTATTGATTTCAAAGAGTTCAAGAAGATTGTCTGCAACCGGGCTACAAATGAAAATTACAGGTCCATATACTAACTACAGCAAGGGTACATAAATACAGGAAACTAGTCTTTCATACTGACTATTAGGGCACAACTACCATTGCTATGCTCATGATCAAAAGCGCTGGCCAGGAAAAATTCGTCGAAAGTTTACAACCAGAATAACCTACTTCCCACCAACATTTCATGAATTGGCCCTAAGCATTATGCGCTCGCAAACTGACCCACATTTTGGACATGGTATTCATAAACTGAAGAAAAAATTCTAAGAGCAAAGCTTTTGCAACTTTTTATGCACAAAACTCTCCCAAACTGACATTCTATTCAGATGCAAAACTCTCCTAAAGCTATATACATTTAAGAAATAGTTTCCCCAAACTTACAAACCATTCAGGTACAAAATGTTATATATTTTGGGCACAACTCCCAACTGACACAATTCAGGTATTAAACTCTCCCAAAATGAAACACTTTTAAGGTAAAAAAAAAAGAAGAAAAAAAAAAGGACATACTTTTCTGGAGAAAAACAATCCCAAACATTTTCTATGTAAAAGCTCTCCCAAACTGACACACTTTCAGGTACAAGATTCTCCTAAACTGTCATACTTTATCAGTGGAAAAAAAACAAAAACATTCTACTCTGCCAAACTTTTATGGTAAAAAAATCTCCCAAACTCACACACTTCTCAGGTACAAAACCCCCAAACTGATAATTTTTTAGAACAAAAGCTCCCAAACTGAAAAACTTTTCAGTTATAAAACTAATCAAAATGACACACTTTTAAAGGTACAAAATTCTCCTGAAATGACACTTTGAGCGAAAAAAATTCCAATCTGCCAAACAGTTTTGGTAGGACTCTCCCCCAAACTAACACATTTCTCGGGTACAAAACACACCAATACGACAGTTTTTGAAAACAAAACTTTCCTAAACTGATCTTACAGACCTTACAGACCTTACATCTTGTTCGGGTTGGCCCAGGTCCCTCAGTGTGAGGCACCTCTAATGTCTACCAGAGAGTTGCTAGTACATCTTCCGGTATATTTTGCATCTTCCAATCTTGGATGGTCTGGGATGCAGCTTAGATATTTGTCGAGCTTATTTTTAAACACATCTACGCTCACTCCTGATATATTCCTCAGATGAGCTGGCAACGCATTGAATAGACGCTGCATTATCGATGCTGGTGCGTAGTGGATTAATGTCCTGTGTGCTTTCCTTATTTTTCCTGGTATAGTTTTGGGCACTATTAATCTACCTCTGCTTGCTCTTTCTGATATTTTTAGCTCCATGATGTTTTCGGCTATTCCTTCTATCTGTTTCCATGCCTGAATTATCATGTAGCGTTCTCTTCTCCTTTCTAGACTATATAATTTTAAGGATTGTAGTCTTTCCCAGTAGTTAAGGTTCTTAACTTCTTCTATTCTAGCTGTAAAGGACCTTTGTACACTCTATTTGTGCAATATCCTTTTGATAGTGTGGGTACCATATCCTATTGCAATATTCAAGTGGACTACGAACATATGTTTTATAAAGCATAATCATGTGTTCAGCTTTTCTTGTTTTGAAGTGCCGTAACCACATTCCTATTTTTGCTTTACATTTTGCCAATAGAATTGCTATTTGATCATTGCATATGTTCCTATTCCTCGTCACACCAAGGTCTTTAACTGCTTCCTTATTTGTGATTGTCTCATTATTAGGTCCCCTATATGTATAAAGCTTTCCTTCTCTGTCTCCATAATTTATTGATTCAAATTTATCAGAGTTAAATACCATCCTATTTACCTCTGCCCAATCATATACTTTGTTAAGGTCTCTTTGTAGCACGTTCCTATCTTCATCACAAGTAATTTCTCTACTAATTCTTGTGTCATCGGCGAAACTACTCACTACCGAGTTCTTAACATTACTGTCTATGTCTGCAATCATAATAACAAACAGTAATGCAGCTAACACCGTACCTTGTGGCACACCGGATATTACCTTAGCTTCATCCGATTTCTCATTGTTTGCAATAACTATCTGTTTTCTGTTGTGTAAAAATTCTTTTAACCATCTTCCTACTTTATCCACTATATTATGTTTTCTAATTTTCTTTGCCAATATATTATGGTCTACCTTGTCAAAAGCTTTTGCAAAGTCTAGATAAACCACATCTGTTTCATTTCCACTTTTCATATTTTTGTATATGTTCTCACGGTGGACTAACAGTTGGGTTTGTGTACTTTTTCCGGGTACGAAACCATGTTGTCCTATATTAAACAAATTATTTTTTATTAAATGTTTCATAATATTTTTCTTCATTACCCTTTCATACACTTTCATAATATGTGATGTTAGACTCACAGGCCTATAATTACTTGCCTCTAGTCTTGATCCACTTTGAAAGTAGGGGTAATATATGCTAATTTGTGCTCATCATAAATCTTGCCAGTATATACACTTTGTCTTCATAATATTGCAAGTGGCTTTGCGATAGAATGAACTACTTTCTTTAACAAAATAGCAGGGACACCATCAGGCCCTGTAGCAGCTCCATTTTTAATTTCATTAATAGCCTGCACAATATCAGCTTCATTAATATCTATGTCAGCTAAATATTCACTATTTTCGTCCCTTACTTCTATATCATTATCTTCATTATCAATTCTAGGGGTGAATTCTCTCTTATATTGTTCTGCCAATATGTTGCATATTTCCTTTTTTTCATTCGTTAATTTCCCTTCAATTCTTAGAGGGCCTATTTCTATTCTTCTTTTATTCATCTTTTTTGCGTACGAGTATAATAGTTTGGGGTTTTGCTTGATATTTACTAGGGTTTTTTCTTCCAAGTCCCGTTTTTCATTTTCTTTTGATTGTATAATCTTTTGTTTTGCATTTTCTATCTTACTTTTTAGTTCTATAACTTTCCATGCATTTTTTTCTTTTGCAAGACCTTTTTTCCACTTTCTGATTTTCTGGAACAAGATCCTTCTGTCTCTTGGTATGCATGACTGATGTTTACTTTTCTTCTTCGGTATATATTTATCCACAATTTCTCTAATATTTTATATAATATCTCCGTATTTACCTTTATGTCATCACTTACGAAAATGTTATCCCATTCTTTGTTTAATTCTTCATTTATTTCTGACCATTTTATATTTTTACTGTAGAAGTTGTATTTTCCATATCCTTCCCACTTTTTCATTTCTTGCTTATCTCTGTTTTCACTTGCTCTGGAATGGACTGTTAATTCTATGACATTATGGTCTGAAATACTCGCATTATAAACTATTATTTCTTTAACATATTCAGCTCGTTCACAAATACTAGGTCTAAAGTATTTTCCTTTCTTGTTGGCAGGTGATTTATTTGTTGAATGTTGTATTCTAGTAGCATATCTAATAGCTTTTCGATTGCCTCTTATCTTCTGCACCACTATTTACTCTCTTTTTACTCTCTTTTTTTATATATGTATAAATACAACCACAATCTCCTATTCGTTCTTTCCAGTCTACGAAAGGAAAGTTAAAGTCTCCAGATAGGAGAATAGTCCAGTCCTTGTGATTTCTACATATATCATCCAATTTTTCTATTATTATGTCAAACTCTTTAGTAATATCATCCAATTTTTCTATTATTATGTCAAACTCTTTAGTATTAGGGGGTCTATATATTACTATGTTCATTAATTTTTCAGATTCAAATTCTACCGCTATTAGTTCACATTCTGAGTTACTATATTTCTCATATATTTTTCCTTGTTTTTTGTCTTTCCCATATATTGCGGTTCCCCCTTGATTCCTATTTTTTCTATCTGATCTATAAGTTTGGAACCCTTTTATTTGATCGTCATTCCCAGTCTGAGAAAACCAGGTTTCACTTATATTCATTATATCTATTTTCTTTTCAATTTGGGTTAGTTCTTCTAAGTACTCTATTTTTCTTTTTGAGTTACTCGTAACTAAACCCTGCACATTCATCACTATGATGGTTTGCGTGTTTTCTCCTTCATTTAATATGGGTAATAGGACTTTCCCATGTCTCTTTCCTGTTCTGGTACGTTGTTCTTTTCTTCATTTCCAGAAATTCAGACATTAAAAACCCAACTTTTCCATAATATTTGATCTTCCTTCATCATAATTATTAATTTTGTGTCTGAATCTGCAATTTTCTTCGTATCTGCAATATCCTCTTGCATCATAAATACAGTTCTTATCTCTTGATACGCACTTTGAGAACAAAACTCTTTCAAATTGACAAACTTTTCAGGTACAAAACTCACTCAAACTGACGCACTTTTAAGGTAAGGAATTCCCTTGAAATTATAATTTTGGGTAAAAAGCTCTCCCAAATTCAGACGTTTTGGGTACAAAACTCTCAACTGACAAATTTTTGGTAAAACTCTAAGTGAAATGGTAAAACTCTCCAACTGAAGGTTTTTTATTTATTCATTTATTTTTTTTTTAAGGTTGAAACCTCTCCCGCCTGTTAATTGCGTGCATAAAACTACTTGAAACTGACAAGCTTTTGGGTACATGCTCCTAACCTAATAAAATTTGCCGGACCTGACGTGCTTTTTTTTTTTTTTTTTTTTTATTTGAGGAGAAACTCCAAAACCAGCAAACTTTTGAGTACAAAGCTATCCCACACTGACATACATTTCATGCGACCTAATTATAAAATTCTCGCGACCTAAAGCACCTTTTTTTTCTTAGAAACTCTCCTACACCAGAACAATTTACTTATTTAGGTACAAAATGCTGTCAAACTAACAAATTTTAAAGTACGAAATTATACGAAACTGACACATTTTTTGAACTCACAATTCTTTAAAACTTCCACAATATTTGGGTACAAATTATCGTAAACTAGCACACTTTCAAGTGTAAAGTACTCCTCCAAACTGACAAGTGTCTGTGTAAAATATTCTCCCAAAACTAACACACTTTTATAGAACAACAAATTGACGGTCTCTCCAAGCAAAAGATCACTGACTTCCTAAGCAGAATAAATACATTCTTAGGTGAAAAACCAACAGCTATTTCCATCCAAATTAACAGGTGTCCTATACAAACACATAACCAAATCTAACATATTTCCAGGGAAATGAAATAAAAAAAAATGAAATTGAAAAACTATTTTGAAAACTATTCTAAACTCACTATCTCAACTACAAACTCTGCCTTGTGCTGAGACACATTTAAAGACAAGAGAACCCTGAACAAACTTCTTCAAAATAAAAAACTTTTTCTGAAGAGTGTTTTTATTTTCAAAATTTTATGAACTAACAGAATTTTTGTGATAACAGTATTTTCTGGCATAAAAACTCACTAACTGCAATATTGCATGGATAACAAAAAAGCTTACTATAGGCAGTAACTCCAAATTTTGACAAACTAATAGACATTTTAGGCACAAAATACACAAATGAACAAATTTTTTTTATGTAAAAACACACAAACCTATAAACTAAGCGGGCAAAAAATACTCAAAATAACAAACTTTCTAGTAAAAAACACAAGCTAACGGAACTATAAGAAAAAGACCTCGGAACTAATATACATTTTTGGCAAAAAGATCAGACTCAGATGTCCTAAAAAAAAATACTCACAAATAAAGAAGTCTCAAATGCAAAAGTATCAAAGCTAGCAGACATCCTGCTTGTAAAATGTTAATAAACCAACCAACCTGAAGGGAAAAGTAACAATACACACGTTGTAAATGACTGTGTCACCAAACGTACCTTGCAAACAATTTCCAAACTAGTCGAATTTCAAAACCCAAAATTTCCTGAGCACAAATATGCGAAAACAATCTTTTTTCAAAACTAAAATTATCACAAATTCTTGAATCAAAACTGTCTTAAATGTAAACTTCCTTAATGCAAAATACCATAAGAAACTTCCTTAAACCGCAAAGTATAAAGACTAAACCGGCCCCAACACTATCAATAATATTGACGCAATACTCGGGGTCTTCAATCATTTTCCCTCACACTGCTCAATAATATTGACAATAATTGTCATTTCTCTCTTGGCCTTCACAGCGATAACAAGCTCTCTGACGAAGATTAAGTTTACATATCCGTAGGTTCTTTTTTTTTGTGAGGATAGAACAGAACAAATAAAAAGTGGTGCATGAAACAATGGTTCAAAAAGAAACATGAAAACGTCTTGGATGAATTGAGATTCAGTGAGCCATCTAATTTTAGACAGTTTCTTCACTTAGATGGATCAGGGTTTGATGAACTGTTGAATCTAATGAAATCCTTAATAGAAAAGAAAGAAATACTTTTGAGAAAGATTATTCTAGTAAGTCAATGGTTGTCGGCAACTCTTCGTAAATGCGAGGTCGCCTCAGTTTACATCACTGAAATGAAGAAAAAAATGTAAAAGGGTTCTTTCATGTGAACTACTCTGAACAGGAATGAATTGTACTTCTGAGGCAGAAGGCGTTCTTGTGAGTTAGTTTTACGTATTGTCAATCTTACCCTCACAATAGTTAAACGAGTCAATACTACTGTCGAGGTTGCTTCAATACCATTGACAACCCTTCAAACATGACATCAGACTATCGATGTTATTGACAATTATGGCAGGATTGTCAATAAAATTGACTAGTGTAGGGTGAACAGATGTCATGAAATGAGAATCACAGACTAACAAAATTTCTAATTCCTAAACTATCGTCAACCAACAGAATATTTGTATCCAAATCTAGCAAGAACAAACACTACTAGATCACCTTGTAATCACAAAGAAATATTTTCTAAATCCCAGATCATTCAAAGCCCTAGTGATATATCCTGTGCTGTAAACTTAGTATTTTGCATTCAGATGATATTAATGATGATGAATCCTGAATTTAATCATTGTGCACTAACACTACTACCCCTAATATCATGAACAAAACCAGGAGCTCAAACTACTGTGAGGAACACCACATAAACCCACATCTCGAACTCAAAACAATAAGCTGACACAATGTCGAACTCTGCTCCCATTATGAATTAATATCTGAGCCGTTATTTCACTGTTACCAAACATTTCCTGAATATCAAACTCTTCTGTCACCAAATAACTCCTAGATACTAAAGAATTACTAAAAAACACCTTTTAAATACTAAACACCACTATCACAAACTAGTTCTCACTGAATTCCCTATATGGCATCATGAACCTAAATTTGTTTCTGACTCCAAGACCAGATCAATGTGAATGAATACTTTGGAAATTCTGTCTACTAAAGCAATGGTGAATAAAAATCTCTATTATGATCTATCTTTTATAATCACAAATTAGATGCAGTCCAAATTTCCTGTACACAAATATTCTCTATCAAGAATGTTATCATCAACAATTTCATAATTGTCAAACTATAATCTTTATCTCATTGCAGGATTCTACTATCCTAAACTAACACTTAAATTCTTAAGAATCATCAGCAAGGACTTGATCCAAACTCAAACCACTACCAAGGAAAATACGCCTTTAACGCTAGTCTAGATATCTTCAGTAGGTTACCTGAATCCCATTAATGAATGAATATATTGTAACTTGGATCTTTCTCAACCTTCAGAAATTAAAAATTGTAAAATATCTACACAAATCCATCATCATCTTCAGAGAATAACAGCATATTAATGTAAAAGCTAAGAAAATCCACAACGTACACCGTGGTCCCTGCCTTAAATCTAATTACCCAAGATCATGCATATTACCTGTCAACTAAGTTGTCATTACCATGAATTCAAAAGTTATCGCGTTGCAGAAAGATCCACCGATACTTTGTAGCAATGAAAAATCTACACCGGTTTTACGTCTCAAAATCATCTGCAAAGCTAGAAAATCAAATTTCGTATCATAAGTGCCAGGCAAAGAAATTCATCTAAATATTACTACCATCACATCACATAAGGGACATGTGTTTTTGAGCTCAATTAACTATTCTAACACTTCCTCTGGAATTGAATGATAACCATAAGCTGAAATAAGCGCTTCCAAAATTAGCATTCAATATTTGATTAACTTCTGTAAGAAAAGGGATACTAACTCATACATAGCTTCCATTTCATCTACAGCTGACCAAGCCTATGTAGGGAAGTATTTCATATTAGTCGAGCCTTCAGTCTTTAAGGATAGCTCCCTATAAAAAAACAGGAAAAAAATTAGTTCTAAAATTAACCTAAATTCAGTAAAGTCTGGAAATAGTATTGAATTACAAACTTCACAGCATGCCACGTCTTATGGTATACATTGAAAGAGTAATAACATTTCTAACACACTATGATATCAGTATTACTCGTTACTGTGGTTAACTCGTCAAATCAGTTTGTTTCTGTGCATTCTAAGCTGAACCAATCCATCGAAATTCCTCCTGTGTTCCTGTTCACAAACCCATCTAATTACTGATGATGTTATCAATTTGTAAGGTTTCTCACACATCCCCTTAAATTGGTCATTGTGGTATTTATCCATTCTTTGTCAAGTACAGGAATGAATATAACCTAAGACTAGAAGGTGTTTAAGCCCCAAGCTGGTACCACCTTTTGAAAGGTGTCCGAAATATAAATAATTAAAAGTACTATTGTTGTATACTCGACTAGAAGGATAACTCGACATTCTTAATGTTCTGATACACTTAAAGACCTTTCCTAATATAAATATTTAAAACTTATCAATAATTTTGTGAAACAGATTTTATCGTAAGCAGACATTAAAAAAACAGTATGTGTTACAATTAATCAAACGCCAGCAAGTGTTAAATTCTGCCCAAGAAAATAAACTTTCTAATATCAGGAAATGTCCAACAAGCTAGAATTCACATGAAATTGGAAAGGAAATACTTATTTGACGAATGTGATAATTAATGTCACAGTTAAAACAATGATTTCCACAAAAGGACAATTTTTCTTGAAAATGAGAGAATTTGAAGTCGTTCGTAAAGCATTATTTTTAGACATAACTACACAAACCATTTTCAGTTATTTAGGTACCAACTGCGAAAATAATCTAGCCTTAGATATCAAGATCTCTGAAGAGAGATCATGTAACCAAAACTACAAATATTTATCCACAAAGCTTCAAGGTAAGAATTCTGTTAACTACGCAAACACTTATACAAGGTTAACTATTTAAAAATATATACATCGTAACAACTTGACTTTTTCTTATGTTTCTCAGTTTCTACCAGATTAAAAACAAGAATGACGTACTGTAACAAGTGAAAAAAAAATTCAGCTGAAATTTCTAAGAAACCCAAAACAAACTGTCGAAATGCTCCAAAATAATTTTCTTACAGATTATACATAGAAATAATGACAGAATTTTTTTAGCCATCAAACACAATGATACAGCATTCTGGCAGTAAAAACTATGATATTTTCTACGGTATGTTTCATACGACGCCATAATTTTGTCCCAAGCAGCTACAAATCACAGTCATAAGAGTGACATCAGAGGCTTGTCTCGGTGGTAACCTTAACCTACACCCTCTTTGGATTCTCTTAAACCTTTCCATTTGCCAGTCTGACATTCTTCAGCAGACAGAGAAAATGGGAATATACATCTGTGGTAGCACAAGGGAAAACTATTGGGGCAATCAGTTGTCAGCTTAGAAAGCAGCTCTTTGAGATGGCTCGAGGCAGATGACTGACTGGCTATAATACCTCCTGCTGAGGATACTACCCCTCGGGGCATTGCATTGCTGACCCCAAGGTTTTTTTTTTATTGTAATCGTTCCATTTACAATACAGTTCTATATTTACAGATATATATATATACCATGTTTACAAAAATAGCATTTAAAAACTTCTGAACTTCAACTTACATAATTATAAACAATAGATTTTATATTTCCTTTAAACTGTCCGGGCTTAAAGTTAATGCTTGAAAGCATTGTTCAAAAAAGAAGACACAGTGAAATTTGAAACTTGAATTATGGCACAGAGCATCACTTGCTAAAGATTTATGACACAAACATAGAAATCACTTAAGAATTTGGGGATGAAAACAAATAAGTTTACACCCCAAGATTTACTAACACTTCATTCCTTGACAACCCAAAACAAAAATAATGATCATGGGCCAACAAAACAGATACGAATGTCAAGAGTGAAAATTTTGACAGTGAAAATATTAAGGGTGGAGTACTACTATGGGATTCAGGGCCTCTGTAACACGGTTTTTTCGCAATAACTTTTTATCTATGCATTTCATAAATATAACGCTTATTCAGAATACATATTATATCAACACATAAATTTTGAGTGTATTCTGCACTACGTAGGTTGAATAAATTTGGTACTTATAATGTAAAAGTGACCTTTTTTGAAGACGGGCCAACTTACTCAGAGAAAAGGTTTCGAACGCACTCGTTACGTAACTTATGACATCATTTCTTCCCTCTTTCTCGATGGATGATTGGCTATACGTAACGAAGGCTAAACCTCTGGCAACAATGACATACAAATTTAAATACAGGCAAAGCAGTACACCTTTATGAACTCTGGAACCTCTCCACTGATAATTGTCATAATAAGCAAACCAACAAAATATGTTGATAAATACAAAAACACTTCGATTATTAGTCTAACTCCCAAAATAAGTTTCCAAAGAAATTACAGTCTACTTTATAGGTCACAATCAGATTGACAAGATGTAGGGAATAGTTGGTAATTACCAAAAACATAGTAGACAAGCTTGATTTGATAACTGCTATATCCAATGTCAAGCAATTTTTATTTATTGACTATCTATCTATTTACTGAAAAAAATAGCCGGTACCGTATATTGGCTTTAAACCTTCACCAATAATTATCGTCAGAATGGTGACTTCATGAGGCTCCACCCACTTTCGCCTCGTTATAATTCAGGATAACACTGAAGGCTACCATGGGCATTGTTGGATTAGAAAATTTAACTTTTTGCTATAAAAACTAATTTCTCGAGTAGTTGTAAGAAGTGCTAAATGATCCTCAAGGATCCCAGCAGTTGGTCTAAACGTTTAATTCATGTATATTACTGCTATACTGTTGCGGCACTACTGCTACAGTAGTATTACTACGCTAGCACTGATACCCCACCCACATCTATGTATCGTTCCGCCTTTCATAAAGTCTTTGGGTTTCAGAGCCGATGGAATTTCTGTCTGGTGGATGGGCGGGGCAACATTTAGTCAAAAGGTGTTTGTTTACCTTGCTTACGTAATGAATGTTTTTCGACTCTTGGCTCGTAATCATTGGCCATGGCGTCGGCTAGATCATTTTTACTCTATAAAAATTAAAACTATCGCGTTTAGGTTATTGATAATGCTGACAAAATTTGTGTGTGGTTGTAAAATATACATATGTCAACTTTCAGCTACATCCGATGATTTGACAAGGAGTAAAGTCCAAAAAACCGTGTTACAGAGACCCTGAATCTCATAGTAAGTGCTTATATGTAGGAATAAAACACCTTAATAGTGTAAAGTATTCACAGGGGGATTCAGCAAACCATGAAGAGCATAAAACACTGCCAACAAAGTGTGTCAAGGGTGTACCGATGATTTTAAGCATGTACACAGTATAGAATGGCTTTAACAACGTATGAAGCATTGACATGCTGATTCAGAGTAGCATGTAAAACTTCAGTGTAACAAAGCATGTGGAGAGCTGCTCAAACAATGCAATATGCAATGCTTCAAATAGTGTTAAATAGTGTTACAAAGGAAGCTTAAAGTGGGTTTATGATGAAGGAACCTTAAGTGTCAATTGTAAAGGGATGCTTCAGCGTTCAACATTTTACAAGTAAGGATGTTTAGTGAGACTGAAAGGGTGAGAGGGAAAGCAGAAACAAAATCTAAACTGTTCATATCGATTTGTAAAAGATCTCTCAACCTTCGTTTTTATGGCTTATCACTGAAAATAGTTATTACTATTTCAGATTACTGCGGGTTTCCCCGAATTGGACCAAGTAAAAAACTCCCAACCTTAGAAAGATATTAAGATTTACTGGAGTAATTTTTGGTGCCACCAGAATTTATCCCTATTTTATTCTTCATTTATTGTGCATCTCCTGGCTAAATCATGTTAGGTGACTTGATGAAAACCGAGCATTGTAAGTCGAAATAAAGAAGTCCTTTTACATCAAAATCAACATACAACCTAATATAACAATACTTTCGTTTTTTCACAGAATAACATGGTACGGAAATTTTACTATACAACGGAATTCAACGAGGAATATAAAATGTTTACTCAAAAAGCATGATTTATACTTTACCCCACAAAAAATTTCCATATGTCAAGACACTAAAGGAGTGAAGGTTCTATAATTTAACGAAACCTATAAATAAATTTCCCTTTTGTGATAAAAGTATAAAAATATATTGTTCTAGTGAAATATACTGGCTAAATTTCAAAATAATATGAATCCTTGAGAAAAGTCTACTTATCAATGTAGCATTCAGACAAACACTTTTAACCGAGTTGGGTAATTCATTCATATATAAAACAATAACTTTATCAAACTCTCATTAAGAGAGTCCATAGACCTGAGATGTCGTTGTTAACAAACAATAGCTAACTTCCTTCAAAACGACAATTTAAAATACCATTATAAGCAAAACCAACTTAGCATAGAGGTTATGTACTCGAGAAGTGAATAATTAATTTACCTAAATTACCACTGTCAATACGTAGTACTAAACTCCCATTTATGTAAAACCTGGAATTTGAATTTACTCATGACTTCATTTACCTCAAGTACCACACTGTCAGTGGTAGCAAAGTCTGGTTACTTATCAAAACGTTTATCTACAATAATATTATCAACCATAAAAACCTACTCTGAAAGTAACGTATTCGATTTGAAACCATCAAATGCCGATTGTCTTGAAATATGTAGATATACCATGAAATAATGTTTTTGCCAAGATACAAAGCAGTCTCGTTTAACAAGTTGATAATTACAACAAGTTCTCCATCTATTAAAAAAATTGAGATAAAAACCAATAAATTAAATTCTAAAATATTTCTCCTGCACAAAACAAGGCCTGTATATAACCTAAGTTTTAAAGTAGAAGTGCTTATTGTAAATAAACAATGATGCAAGATCCAGAAGCAATGAAGAATTTCGATATAATTCAGTTAACTGAAACAAGATAAGGAAAAACAGTACGAGGAGTATAAAAGAACCTTCACTCCAAGTTCCAACTGTGATGGAACCTAGTTTAACTGTATAAAAGACCTACTGAGCACAAATATCAGGAATCATTTGCCTATTCTATGAAGGTCAATTTTAACTATACTGACTACCACAAAGAAATTTCATAAAATCAATTAAACATACCCTTTTTCTAACTAATGACCTACTGTTAATCATATAT
>NC_061107.1:115495223-115502723 GCF_015104395.2 Macrobrachium nipponense
TAATAATAATATGAAGCAGTATCATGGAGATACTAGGGAACATCCCTGAATTTAACTCCCGTTTAACTTCTTGAAACCTGAAAAAAAACCCCTAAACTTCCTGAACCTGAAAACCCCTGATTCCCACTGTGGTACCTATAATCCCTGGACATTGAGGAGTTCCAGTACCTTTAAACTACTCCTTTTGTTAATCGAAATGAAATGTCAGCAATCTTCAAAACATGCTTATAAAATGAAATCTGCTGAAATAATCCAAGGAACGAGAGTGTAAATCTGCACCAAAGGAAAAATGGCTAAGAAATGAAGTCAGTTTTTTCAAGCAATGCCTGAATTCCAAAATCCCACTTAGGCCTAGCTGGTGAAACTCATGCCAAAATAAGACAAGTCCCTAACCAGTTTTGAGCATTGTCCACATACCCAAATTTACAGATAAACACTATAAACCTTCAAAATAGGCAAGTAATACTTCTCTACAATGCTATGAAGTTTTTCAAGTAAAAATGAAAGACGTTTCCTGTATTGTGAGTGCTATGGCAATGCAGAGTTGGCAGTTATTGTTCTGAAAACTCAGAATGTCTCTGGATTATTATGTTCACGATGAGTTGAGTTTGCCAGTCTTGCATAGCACCTTTGGTGGAGTGGGACCCTAGAAAGAAAGGAAGAATCTGTAAACATCAAATAGTGGGTGTTGATCTGAGGTGGGATTATGGTAAAAGCTTCCTGTTTGTATATGTAGGAAACTACACATTACTGGAACAAGTATGGCACAGCATGCTTGCAACCATATCAACTGATTAGCTTTATCAATGGGTTCTAGATGCTTTAAAGAATACAGTAGATCAGCAGATATGCTGTGCATCTATGATACAGTAAACTCAAATCTTATGCATACACTCCTAACTTTCAATCACCACCTCCTCCCATTATAGGATCTTTTGAAAATATGGATGAACTTTTGTTATTTCATCTGTAATTACAAATACAATAGTAAAACAGCAATATAAGCTAATATATACAGGATTAGCCAAAGTATAATACCAGGATAGCAAGTAAATACAGGATTAGCAACTAAAAGTGCCATATTTCACTCATTTGACAATATGGAAACTAAGTGGGATCAGTTAAAACTGCAAAACATTCTTGAATTGATGTAAAAACTGAAAATCAACTCAAATTTATTGACTTTAGCATTACTAAGGTTTTGTCATATTTCCTTATAATAACCATGGACAAGAAAATTTAACTAAAACTTCATCTCTAGTGGTTGGTTCACTATCAAAATATTTTTGTATGTGCATACATAATCTAAATTCAGATTTCGGTAACATCACTGTATAATACAACGTAAAAAGACCTTTAAATTGTAAAATACATTCATTCAAAAAAAATTATTTCTAGTAAAACGTGAAAAGCAAGATCAGAGCTTAATTTGCCATCTAATGGAAACCTATAAAAAGGCATTCAACTTGATTCTTTTTCAATTATGCTCACCTAAACAGACCTGAATATGTGTTCATAAAAAATTATTTTAATAATACTCTTGGAATTTTCGGAATTTTGTTATGCATAATGGAGCTACAAAAACTACAAAGGTTCCATTTAGCCTAACTGTTTATGGTTTACGAAAACTTAAGTTATACAAAATACCTTTCCTTCTATACCAGTACCATAACCAGATTCTGATAGTCCATCTGGGTAATATTTTAGTTTCAACCATTATGGGAAATCTATTATATTGATATTTTTCCCGAGTAAAGCACGTGATAACACAACACTTCTTCTCAATACATTATTGTCGCTAATTGCAATACTTATACAGAGAAAAAAAAAGATTAAGTTTTTACCTTCGAAATTTTTCCTAAGTCGGGAGAGGTGTTTCCTCTACGGTAATGTTTACTTTTAATGAGCCCTCTAACTTACTTTCTTACGCAAACAAAAGCAGTTCCAGTTACTCATTATTGGCTGAGAGGTGTGACATCGTTATGACGTCATGGGTTTCATAACCAATTACGAATGACTTGAGTCGAAAACTAAGTTTCACTAGCATTTCAGCGGAGTAATACAGTTACCTGTCTAGTGTCCACTGGTATCCTTGTTTGACTGAATACTCGAATAATGAAGCAAAAAACGGCATTTTGTCTTCCTGTACCTATGGCAGAGGTAGTGGCTGGCCCTTCTGGCATTAATTTTGACAGACCTTCGATTTCCTACCGATTGTTTGCAGTGCAATGCGGTCGTCGGGTACCTGGCCACTTCCTACTTTAAGTTGCATGTCAGGGAACCTTGCAACGGCTTCACGTTTTCCCTCAAAGCACCAGCACATTTTTATCAACCAACAGTTTAAGGTAAGCTTCATTAATTTATAGAGTATATTATAATGGTGGTGGTATAACGATGTATACAGCAGTACCATCACTTTGGGATTTGGTTTGATGGATGTTAGGTAGTGGCCTTAAGGGGGGGTCGCAGGGGGCGGAGCCCCTCCGCTAGACCTAGGTAGGGGTACAGGGCCCTAGGTAAGGTTAGGTGGTTGTATTAGGTTCGGTAGTAACCCGAAAATCACTGTTGGCCTTAAGGGGGGGTCGCAGGGGGGCGGAGCCCCCCCGCTAGGCCTAGGTAGGGGTACAGGGCCCTAGGTAAGGTTAGGTGGTTGTATTAGGTTCGGTAGTGCCCCGAAAATCACTGTGGCCTTAAGGGGGGGTCGCAGGGGGGCGGAGCCCCCCCGCCTAGGCCTAGTTAGGGGTACAGGGCCCCTAGGTTAGGTTAGGTGGGTTTGTTAGGTTCTGTGGTGCCCTGAAAATTACTGTGGCTTTAAGGGGGGGTCGCTGGGGGCCCTACCCCCCTCCCCCCGGTAGGCCTAGTTAGGGGTATGGGGGAGGGGTGCTGGATTAATTATTCATTTATTGCAAATATCATTCAATGCCCCAACACCCTCCCCCCCTTCCCCCACCCAAAACCCGGTTCCCAAAGGGTGTCCCCCATAATTGTGGGAATGAACTAGGGTATACATACTAAATCTCTAAATCGGTTGGTTTGCAGTCAAAATAAACGTTAAATTCATTGAAACCACACTATTTCTGATGCAACAAATATATTTTTATTGCATTTTTCAAAATTTGGCTGAAACTAAAAATTTACCTCCATCTGCCTCCTGATACTCATAACAATGAAAATGATTACCGAATTTCCTATCAAAGTCTTCATTTCTTGAGATACACTTTTTATTTGAAAAAGCCTTGTACAGTTTACCTAACATCTTACAACCCAATGGATTTATGAACCTTAGCCTATGGTCAAGGCCAACCTAAAAATTCTATGAACTGTTACACTGATATGACTTATGTATGTAAGGCACCTTAATCATCATGCAGTTTTTTTTTTTTTTTGCTATGAAAAAGACCTGACCCTTAGCAGTTGGGAAAAGGCATCCAATTTAGAAGGCTTTGAAGTCTAAACTGTACTTTTCTATATTTTCAACACTTATTTACTGGCTAGGTTTATATTCTGTTTTAAACTAAAATCCTGGCATTAGTAAGTCGAGTACTGCTATATGTTCACGTTATCCTTGTTGCACAGTGGAATATCACAGTTTATATAAAGTCATGAAATAAATTATACTGTATCCCACAGCCCAAGATCAGGTTATAAATATGGAACTACTGAAATTGCTAAGGTTCTAATTAACCTAATTGGTTGTGGTTTGCAAAAATCTTATGGTATGCAACACACCTTTCCTTCTTCACCATACCACCATCAGTGTCTGATAGTCAATCTGTCTCCTGCTAAACTCACAAAAATGAAAATATTTACCGAGTTCCCAATCAAAGTCTTATACATTTTCTTAATGTAAACTTATTTGAAAATTCCTTGTAAAATCTACCTAGCATAGGAAGGGTAGCATAACCTTAGCACCCAAAGGATTTATGCCTATGCTTATACCTGTGAACCTTAGCTGAAGGTAAAAGCCAGCATAGACCACCTTAGGGTAGCCTAGAATTTCAATGAACCTTTACTCTGATATGCTTGTTTGAGTAGGACACTTAAATATCATGCAGTTTGGGTTTTTGCTATGAAAACAAAGGAACCCGTTGGAGTTGGGATAAAGCATAAGGTTAAAAGCCTTTCAAGTCTAGACTCTAGACTGCCCTTTTCTTCATTTGCAACACTTTTATTGGTAGGATTGGATTATACACTGCTTTAAACTAAGTATGCGTGCTTTACTTATCCATCTAGAAGAGACTTACATTCGATGTAATGAGGATGCTCTATTTGTTACACAATAAAACAACATGGCTGACGACGGAAGAGGAACACACTGCCTAGTGAAGTCACGTGATCTGGGTTCCAATAATGTCAAGACAACCTTGAACTCCATGGCAGATACTTTCGCGTTAGTTTTGTTAACTTTAACGATGAATTTTGAAAGATCTAATGGTATTTGAATCTTTCAAAAATATCATAGTTTTTATTTTTAGTCATTTCACGGTTACAACATGAATTACACAAGCCTATGTTGTTCCATGGAAATAAACTTTAACTGAAAACCTTTTCATTATAAGCAGATGCTTATCAACGCAATATAATAAAAAACATAAATAACCTATGCAGTAATCTAGGACTGAATCAGAAAAGAAGATGAACAAGTGTCCTGCAAAAACTACGTGAGATTTCATAGGCACAAATCTGCGACGACTGTGATAGAGAAGCTGATGGGGGAAACGTAACTAAATTTTTAAAAAATATAAAAACATAAGGGTATCGTCTTATGGAGGAATGATTAAAATTATGTTTGTAAGATAACTCATGTTAACCAAATCATTTTACAGATTCAAATCCACAGCATAAATAAGTATGCTCTGAATATGAATTTCATATTTAAATAATTTTTTTTATTTAGTATTAGGCCAGTTTCTCTTTAACATCTATTGACAGTTGTAACTATAAAATAAGAAAAATAAACAAAAATAGTTACTGGCAACTTTCTGTTCATAGCGAAGATTTAGGTTGCGATTTTACGTAAGACACGAGACATTTCATCGTAGATCTGTATTATTGGACATTTCTCATTTTTCTTGAATGTAAACGTTGTTAATTTTTATCGCAAATATTGTTGAAATAAACCAAAATAAACATTCATTAGCAACTATTATAAGGCCGGTTTTTTTTAAATAAGTATTTACTGTCTTACTGTTAAAATATTTGAATGAAAAATATTTTTCGTCTTTACCAAAAATAAGATATACTAATAAAATTAGATATATATCATTAGCTGTGGTAAGAGGTACTAGTAACGGCGCATTTTACGTAAAAATGAGAAGTGCTAAAGGTATTTTGCCATTAACATTTGGTAACATTTCCGCAAAGTTAACAGTAAAACGCGACAGCATGTTAATAAAAATCTGTGTGAGAACAGACAAAGGAAAGGCCTAAATGATATCAGAATAATTATTCATATTCATTAATCTCGGAAACGGTTAGATTTGATTTCAAAATGAGATCTTTTGGGAGCTTTTGTTATGTTGTCCAGTAAAATAAGACGCAGACAGAATTCGTAGGGGGGAAACTGAGCCAAAATATTAACACAGAAACTTTAAATCAATAGTATAATGAATATTAACATGTCGAAATACTTATCAAACGAATTTATTATCACAAATGAGCCACATATAGTTAAGCTAAAAGCTTTCTGTTCCATAACGATAAACATAGCAAGTGGCAACTTTAAAAAACAAGTAACATATTGCCTATGAATGCAAGAGTGATGCGCGAAGTTTGGCTCTGTTCCTGTATACAGTACTAATTAGGCAATAAATGACTACCCATCAGCTATTAAGAGCAGCTGCTGGATTTGCAGAATTAGTCATGGAACTATACATAATATGATGACCAGACACTTTTGGAAACTGTGTTACTTGAACAGTTTCAATATGAAGTCATTTACAGCTCAAATCATTCCAGGTAAGACATATTGAAGCTCGAATACTATAGTCTGGCATTATTACACCGAAAAATTTATAATAAGTATATCTTTTAGCAGCTTCGTTTCATTGCCATATCTTTATTATAGTTAAGTTTCTCTGCCAAAAATTCGTCTGCGCCGTCTCGTATGCTGGTCAGTTTCACAAAAAGGACTATTGTCTATATATTTTAAAAACAATGAAAAATTACAGTCTTATCAATAAACAGTCAATCTATGTTTAATAATTATCTTCTTATCTCTTTGTTAATCTTATTATCTTATAATCACTAATGGTACTGCCAATAGTAACGATATATTTGTGAAAAAATGAATAATCTCGAATGGTTTCTGCGAAGATTGATTTGGTAAACAAAGCTGAAAGAAGTCAGAACTATCTAATTTAAAAGTAATATGTTAAATATGAATAGTATAAATAAATAAATATAAATAAATTGAAGTAGTAACGGGCAATATTTTGCAAATACGTAACTTATTGTCTATGATTTTGAGAGTGATGTGAGAAATTAGTCATATATAAAATGCTGACCGGTTACTTTTAAAAAGCTGCGTTACTTGAAGTCTTTCGATATGGAATAAATTACAGCTAATGTATATCTTAGAGCTGTTTCCCTGCAAAAAATTCATCTGCTCCGTCTTGCCTACTGGCCATTTTCACAAAAAGGACGGAATATTGTCTCTTTTTCTAAAGACAAACCCAAAATTGTAGTTTTATCATTAAATAATAATCAAGTAAAGTATGTATTAATAATGGTATTGCGAATGATACCGTTATATTTATGAAAAAATGGATAAAAATTCCAAGGATTTCTGCGAAGGTGTTTTGGTAACACAAACGAAGCAGATTAATCACTGAAGATTAAGACACGAACCATTAACACAATAACTGCGTCTGTTATCTTAGGAGACATCAAGATATGTCAGAGCATTGTGTGGGTGTGGGTGTGGGTGTGGGAAGTGGTGTGGGGGTTGGTGAGTGTGGGAGGTGGTTTGGAGGTTGGTGTGAGTGTGGTCATGGGTCTAAGGGTCCTAGCGTAAAAGACTACAATACAAAATATAATCGAATTTCCTTTTAAATAACCCCAACTTAAAATCAAATTATTGCCTTCTATGGAACGTATAATTATTGCAGAATCTTTACTGTAGCACGCAAAGAATAATTATATATGCATGTCTTGAATCAACGTTGAGAAAAAAACATAATTAATAATAGCTGCTAATTCAGTCTTATACTTAAGTTATGCTGATCCACATCTCTTTACAATTGAGGCATAGCTGGTAAACTTTTTCATCTGAATTGGATTTGCCTTCCGTTGACTGCATTGGTGAAGGTTTCACGTACATGGAGTACTCAGACTTTACTTTTTAAAATACTCTTTTCCTTTTAATACTAATACTCGTATAAGAAAACGAAAGCATATTTGAAATCCTTTAATATTTTTTCTTATATTAAACCAAAATGCAGAACTTAATCAATGCCGATCCTCATCAAACTAAGAATGAAAAGACATTTCATGTAACAT
>NC_061107.1:115505223-115510223 GCF_015104395.2 Macrobrachium nipponense
TATATACATTTTGGAGTAGGGAGACGCGTTCTGTCTTTTATCCATATATTTAGCGCCGACGTTTCGTATCAGCTTGATACATTTGACACATCAAGCTGGTCTACCTTTCATACTGAAGTGACTTTCCTTGCTGATTACTTTAAGGAAAATTATTTCCCTTCAGCAATTTTTCATAGATCCCTTAATAAGCTACTTAACCTGAAATTCAATCCACCCCCAATAGTCCATAGTGTTCCCAAGCTCCGTATGTTTGCTAGATTTCCCTTTCTACATAATAATAAAGTTAGGAAAAAATGCATCAACCTATTCAATGAGCAATTGCCTGCCCTCAATTTAAAACTAATTCCCATAAACCCCCGAACTACCGGCTCACTCTTCCAAGTTAAGCATAAGATCAGCCCCCTGTTTGCCTCCGGTGTCATTTATAGGTATAATTGTCCCAGATGTGATCTCGGCACTTACATCGGTTGCACCAGGAGGCTGCTAAAAGTCCGAATTTCCTCTCATCAAGGAATTAGCTATAGAACGGGTTGTCGACTATCAAATCCAGAACAATCTAACATAAGAAATCACAGTAAAAGTTGCAAAACACACATATATGCCAGTCACTTTAGTATTGTGTGAAGAACCCGGCATATAGACGAACTAACCACCCTTGATTCAATAATGATTAAGCTAACTGTACCTTCTCTTAACCACCAGTCATCTTCCAACCAACTGTTTATTGCCTAATTACCTGTTGCTTTTTTTACACTCCCCTCCCTAAAAATTTTTCGTGTCAGTTCTTACGCTACCGCTGTGAGTAGGTGTCTTGTACCGTTCTATTATTATTATTATTATTATTATTATTATTATTATTATTATTATTATTATTATTATTATTATATTATTATATATATATATATATTTATTTCTATTATTATTATTATTTTTTAATTAATTTGTTTCTCTGTATTCGCTCCTAGCCCTTTCACTGTTATTCTATGTTTCTGGTTTTATTGTTTTTATTCTTAATTTATTAAAAAGGTTTTTAATTATGGTGTTTGTAAACATTGCGTGTATCTTTCTACTTATACGCAATTGATGTGTAATCGTTTCAGCCTGGAAAATGTATCAATCTGATACGAAACGTCGGCGCTAAATATATGGATAAAAGACAGTACGCGTCTCCCTACTCCAAACTGTTTATCCTTGAGTAATTGCTCCTGCCTTCATACTTCTATGTTTATATATAAATACACACACACACTATATATATATATATATATATATATATATATATATATATATATATATATATATCCTTGAGTAATTGCTCCTGTCTTCATACTTCTATGTTTTTATATAAATACACACACACACACACACACTATATATATATATATATATATATATATAATATATATTATATATATATATATAATATATTTATATATATATATATATATATATATATATATATATAAATATATATATATATATATATATATATATATATATATATATATTATATATATTATATATATACACATTTGAACGCTTACAAGCATGGTGAAATGCGCTGATTTGATGATAAACATTACGATAGTTTTTGACTGGGAATATCACTAAGCAATGGCAACCGGTATGGCTACAAATACAATGTCGATTGTTACCATGTGTTGGCGTCAAGTTTATGTGTGCTTGTTTGGTTTGGTTCCAGAGGGTGTGTTACGTTTCTACAGTTATTTAATGCTTGTGCTAGAGGAGAATTAAGACAAATAAGAGATATGGCAGGAGTTGTAGCTGCAATTTTGTTGATTAAAAACCTTGGGTTTGAATGGAGAGATGAGTGGTTGGTATATGCTGATGGATAGGTGATAGTGTAGGAAGACCTCAAAACACTGGTAAAGGAGTCTGAAAGTGTTCTAGAGTTAAATAATCGAAGTAATGATAAAAGGAATACGGTAATGATGGCTAATCACAGCCAGATCAAAAATGTTAACATTGATGGCGGAGAATGAACTCAGGTGACTGATTAATAAATGTGTTTGAGAGTTAGGTTTATGTTATGTATGGAAGGAGTGTCTATACAAGAACCCATTTCGGTAAAGTTTGAAAGGATTGTTGAGCTATAGCTTCTTTAATGAAGTGTGGTTCCTGGATGTGGCTGTAAAACAACTGCTGTAGGTTAAAATGATGAGCATAATCCTGAAATCATTAAGAAAGCTGCCCCTAGCACCTTCGCTGGATCAGCTCAAGTTTACCATCAACATCCTGTATAACTAGTCCAGATCACTAAGTAGAATTTTGGCTGAAATTCTCATCAACGTCCTTTAAAACAACTATGTAGAATTTTGTTTGAAATTGCAGAAGGGAATTTGGATTGGCTTTAGAGATTTTGAATCTCTCGTAACAATAACGTCATTATTATTATTATTATTATTATTATTATTATTATTATTATTATTATTATTATTATTATTATTATTATTATTATTATTATTATTATTATTATTATTATTATTATTATTATTATTATTATTATTATTATTATTCAGAACGAAACCCTATTTAT
Organism: Macrobrachium nipponense; assembly: GCF_015104395.2. NCBI lineage: Eukaryota > Metazoa > Arthropoda > Malacostraca > Decapoda > Palaemonidae > Macrobrachium > Macrobrachium nipponense. Next base: position 115,507,781 of record NC_061107.1, read on the forward strand.
ATAAAATAAGCCCAAATGGGCCTTTGACTTGGAATACAAGATTCCAAAGAATGTGGTGTTCATTAGAAAGAATAACAGGAGTAGGATATACAAATAAATAAATACAAATGAATAAATAAATGAAATTATAAAAATGTATGTAAAATACAAAGAAAATTATTTTAGGGCAGTAATGCATTACTTGTACAAACTTTTCTTGTAAGAATTTGAGCAGCTTCAGCAAATATCTCTTCATAGCATCAGAAATATAAGAATTAGGCAGTGGCCAAGATGGATTACTCCAACCTCCCGCACCCCCTCACATACACGCACACACACACACACACGATAATGGCAGACATTACAAGAACATTTTTAATGATTCAGTTGTACTACCTACTAGTGATTCACCTAAATGAGTAAACACTTTAAGATCTACTGAATCAAAACGAAGTGTGAGAGCTAGTAACGCTATTCTCTACGCTGACTTAGACGAAAATATATCACACGGAGTTTAAGCAGTACTACATAAATGACTTTGTTAATGTTATTTAGCAGAGGGGAAATTGCTGTAATAAATATAGATTGGCTCATGCTAGAAGTGCAAATGGAAGTTTGTAGGATTTGCGTGGGAATGTGCTGATGCCTAATCTATTAAACTATTGTAATAGCGTTACTTGAAATGAGAGAACGTATAATAAATAACCCGAATGGGGTGGAAAGAAATATAACTATAAATACAGAACAGAGACAAATGGACAGAAATGGATACTGCGTATCTTATAAACAAGGTGATGATGAATCAAACGCATTAGTTATATTACTGAAGAATAAGGTTTTGAATAATAGTCATAAGTAGATTATCAAAACTCTCTCTCTCTGGATTTGCACTTGGTGTTTGAGGTCAGGAGAGGAGGATTTACGAAAATACGAACCATTAAGTGTCGGTTATTTACAATCTTCTAATTCATATAAATATAATGATTGCCACAGCGCGCTATATTACTTTTAATTAGAGCTCCCTTAAAAATACAGAATCTATGAATGAAAGTCTGCAATTAACGGGTAGTAAAGTAATTAGGAGTAGTAAACTAAGTGGCTGACTATTAAGTGAAATATATTAGAGTTAGAAAAGTAGTGCGTGTAATTAACTGGATAAACTCACACTTTAGTGTAATGAGAATGACCATGCATAAGGCCCTCGTTTCTCCCGCTACTACCTGAATAATTAACATAATTATCGCTACTACATCCCTCGTACCAGTTCATAGTTACAGAGAATTATTTGCTCCTTTTTTATTATCTTTCTGGGGTCAGCTTAATTAACCAGAGAAAATGATAACAAGGACGCACTGAACTCCTCCCTTTCGTTTGGCTCGAAACTCACGCATGAAATGATAAAGGGAGCTCATTTGGATAATGCCTAATAACTAATGCTTTTTCTTAGATTTATATAGATTATGCTGTTACACTCTCTTCCTCATGAGGCCTATCACCTGGTTTGTTGATATTTAATGCTTCTTTTTTCTCCGAAAAATAAATCATTGTAATTTTGAAAAAATGTTTATTGAGATTTGACCACATAATGTTTTTGTTGGGGTTTAATTAAATAGAATTTAATTTTATGGAAAGCTGAAAATAAAAAGATGCAGTTTGTTCAAGTTTGACACGGCATATATCAGATGGCTTTGTAGTCTTTGTCTTAAAACCATCCAATGAAAAAAAGAATTTAACGTACCAACAAAATCATATAAATTAATTGTGCAAAGGTTTTACCCACGTTCCTGATCCTCACCTATCTTCTCATTCATGGAAAATTCTAAGAATTACTCACGAGACACTACTCGACTACTCATACATATCGTAGATAGCCATTTTTGTCAACAGCTTCAAGAAAGAAAAGCTTCAGAACGATATTCTCCCAAATTTCGAAATGGATTATTCGTTATTCAAAGACATCAAGATACCTCGCATCGTTCGCTTTACTAGACGATAATGATTAAGCATTTCACATTAATGAGAACAAAAAGGACTGCAATAGGCCATCTTCCCCTCTCTCTAAGACGCTCATTTGTGACGTCTTAATAATGCGATGAAGAGGTTACCTAATCCTCGTCGCTTCTCTGCGCTGCACAAGAAATTGTCATCTTTTAACATCTGGTGATATAATCCTCTGATAAATGATTCTGTCGTATTAAGTGTTAAAACGTCGTGAACTTTTGTCACTCATTACCTTCTGCGATCATTCCCCTTTCGGGACATCTTAATCGCACCATAATGGGTTTAAAAAGCTTTTAATCCGGCGAGCAATTTGTTTTAATGTCTGCTCATGAACCTGCCTAAGATTTACGGGTCTCTGGATGCTTACGCTTTCAGATTTGAGATTGTGAAATTCACCAATGTTTTCTTCTAATCTACTGCTGGAAGCGTGTTACTGTATTTCCAGAAAGGAGTCACTCAGGAC